>NW_021849211.1:960750-974014 GCF_003651465.1 Formica exsecta
AAAGAGAGGCGTTATAACGACCAAATTGTGCGATCATTCAGATAGTATGGATCGTGCACGAAAATATACGGCAGACCGAGAATGCTACACTGACCAGTGAAAAATCACGTTATTACCTGGCTGAAGCGGCGACTATGCGTGCGCTCTGTGACAAATCGCGGTATCGTAAAACGAACGAGAATCGCCTGTTATCTTGACAAGCCTACTGGTTATGTCTATTTCGGAAAATTGAATTCAGGTTTAAGGCCAGAGATTTCTAAGAGCCTAACCGAGATTACGCTCAAAATTATATTCTCTGCGTTTCAACATATTTATTCTAATTCGCATATTATATGCGAATTTATGATTAATATAGAAATGATTTACTGTTATGAGCTTGAATATAACTTGAAAGCAAATAAATTTCTCGTAAAAGTTATTTAGAAATATAGCTCTCTTGTATATTTAAATAAACGACATTTTTTTTGTAGCGAGTTACGTATATCGAAAACTTTAAATAAGAGAATAACTAACAAAGAAACATATAAATCCATATTATGAGACGACGAAGTAGATGAAAATAAAAAGACAGAAATTGTTATCACTTTCTTTTAACATATGTATTGCCACCTGTAGAATACGCATTTTATTTACGAGCGATCCATTTACGCGTATGATCTTCAAAAAATCCTAAAACTTTTTCGAGACTATGTTTAGGAAGTTAGTATAAATGCGAACGTACAAAACAAAGTCAAACTTTGTGACTTTATTTCTCGTCCGAGCGGAGTGAATAGTTCCTAATGCAATCGAAACTGTTCGCGCAAAAGTCAACGCACGTTTTCAAAAATCAATAAATGAAATAGTCTTGAGATACTCTCTCTTTTTCTCTCTCTCTCTCTCTCTTTCTCTTTCTTTTCTCGAAAAAATTAAAAAATAGAGCATAACGATTAAAAGAAGCTGTAAGAATACGCGTATTATTTAATTAAATGTCTCATTTTTGTAGCTTAATAAGATCTTCACATAAGAATTTTGTCAATGTCAATAGCTGCTGGTGTGTAATAAGTTAACAATAGCGTAATGTATTTTCCTCTCTTTTGTTCCATAAATTTCTACATTTAGAACTCTCTGGGCGGTTGATTTATGGATTCTTCTGCAATGGACTACATCCGAGAATTCCCCGAGTCCAAAATTATGCTACAATTACGCGTTGATTAAAGAAGATCCACGTTGTTACAGCTTTCTCCCGGCTATCGTAGTCGCATTGCAACGCGAATATATAACGAAGACATTATTCAGGAATAGCGAATAACAATTTCGCAGAATGCACGCATGTTATCTCTACCCATTTTATTTCAAGTTTTATATGTCGACAAGTATTAAAGAATTCTCTTATTAAAATGTAAGAAGCAAAGAACAAATAAATTATATGTTTTTTGAGTCTATATATAGATATTGACAAATTCTTTATTTATTACTGAATTGATATTTTAGTTAATCATCCTAATCGGGGAACAATACACAATAATACCATGTGTGTGTATAGTTTCATGAAATATATATCTCAAATCGCCCAAGGTAAATCGTGGCAGTAGTAAAAGCATCCATTACGAGAAAAGAGCAAATGATAAACGACGAAAGAGCGTCGTTCCCTTGCGAGAAAACTACTTTTCCGGGGAAATATTTATTTTCACCGGCAAGCGGCACACATTTTGCGAATTGTTAGCTTGCAACAAGAGAGTCTCGAAGAGATCAGATAACTTTTCCCGTCGCGTTTCATCATCGAGGACAGAAGAGCGTGTACAAGCCCGATGACAAGTTGATGACGCGATCTACGAAACAGGTCTATATATAACATCGTCGTCCAATATCACGATAACGCGTCATCAACGTAAAAAGCAGCTGACCGTAAAAGACAATAAGAAGTATCATACGTACATATGTCGTCGCCAATAACATTGTTGAAAATCGAGAGAAACGTGATGATATAGCTAAGAAATACATGTCTGAAAGAGAAAAAAGACAATACGATTTAATTGTTAAATTCCTTAAAAAATACAAAATCTATGACAATTAAATTTTCTCTCTTCCAAAATTTCTTTATAAAAGTGTCTGCTAATAAGTAATAATGCAACAAACCGTATATATTTCTTTCGATACTTTTATTGTATTGTTTGTTATATAAATTTGTCTTTTTTATTATAATTCTCGAAATAATCACCTGAAATATATAGGCTAGTTAAAAATATTCAAATTATTTCAGGATCTACTATTGTAATTCCGCCACAAAAACGGAAAAAACAAGGATTCTATCTTCTTGCTTCTTTTCTTTATTTACGAGCAGAATTGCGAAAGGATCGAATAACTTTCTCGGGGTTGCTCATCACGTTGTCTAGAGTGATTAAGAAAAAGAACAAACGGCTGACAGCGCGCAACTTTAATTGTACTGTCAAGAAAATAAAAACTCAACTGACAATGAGACAAATTTCTCTGTATGCGTATCGCGACGATAATATTGCAGTAAATTAGTCATAAATTCAATTATACCTGAAACGTTTCAGATATTGATCTTTCAAATAATTTGTTCAAAATACTATTTATTTAATGGATCTCTGTATTAATTTTTCCAGTGTTTACAAAAAAGTTGTCGAAAATGTCGATTTTAATCTTAAAGTCTGAAAGAATTTAATCTCATTGTCAATAAAAACAGAATTATATTGAAAGCATTTTTCAATTAGAGAAATCACTTTACTTCTTTCTTGCTTTTTCTCACTTTTACTTTTACGTCAACTCTTGACAATTTAATAGCGGTTCCATAAGCTTACATTATGTCTTAAAAATTAATTATTTTTGCACATTGAATTTTGCTCCCGTGATTGTTTTCGTAAGCGTGTCGACATCGTTGTATTATTCGTCAAATATGCAAAACTATCGGTTGCGCACACGATTTACAATGGAGATGGAAGGATATAGATAGTTGTACGATGCATGATTGAGTCTGCGTATTGAAGCGGGATCCTCCTCGTGAATTTTTCGTCTTGTCGACCGTGAGATGCGCGAATCTTGCATATACGATTTTTCAACGGATTTGAACGCGGTGTCAATGCACGTGCCGGATTGCAGGCATGTTAAACGTAGCGTCGAGATTGGGTAGAATTTTTGCATACATAGATCCCATTATGACACACGCATGAATGATCAGAAAATATTTTGCAGATTTTCTTGAATTTTTCATATCTCACGATTATATTATATGTCGATTTACGTTGTTTTTTTTTGCACTGAAATTATTTTGTTATCTTATCTTTCTATTTTTCGCACTTTTTTCGTATACTGATCAATTGATAATCTTTCTTTATCCACATTATTATTTTTATTATATTTTATTATATTTTTTTTCATTCTCGCCATAATTGAAACGTGAAGGATATATATAGAAATATAAATAATTCATTCAATTTAATTCTATTATTCCAAGTTGCGGTACCCGGTAACTTCAATCAATCTTATATAAAATGATAAATTTATGAAACTTTCTAATGTTCTGTATAATCCGCCATGTATAATTCATATCACATTGCACGACCTAGTCGAAAACTGCAATATAGTGTAGCATAGCAGACATTCTTGTGGTATGACAGTATGTTAGTTGTTAAATAAGTATGTGTCCTATAATATACTATATACCGGCGTATATCTTTGTGCACAACGGATATAACTTGTATATCACGGCTTTGATCATATGCATGCTTGTTATTACTGCTATGAGGTATCACGCAATCATGGAGATGGAATAAATATGATTGAGCCACTCATAATATATATGCGCGACTATAATTATACGCTTTTGTATGCACGAGAGTTGCAAGCTCATTGTTATTCAAAATAGCTAATACGCAAGAAATTTGTTCAAAAATTTTGAATATTGGAATAATAAATATAAATATTACAGAAGAAAAAATACGACTATATAACATGCAAATGCAAATTTAAATACGTTAATATTGAATATGCGTTCTATATTTTTTATATTTTATTGTATGATTTTAGAAACACAAAGAGAATGACTAGTTGCGAATTAAATTAAATTTAACACAAAGTTACATGAAAATATTAAGTTTGTTGAGAGCAACGGGAAAAAATTATTTTTATCGAAGTAAATACATAATTTATACTAAAAATAATTACATGTCAGATAGTAAATGAAAGTACATATATTCCGAGTGTACATCATCGCGCGTTTTTATCTCTCTCGCCGTATCTTCTACTCCTAAAAAAAACATGTAACAAAGTCTCCGTTGAAAATGTCAATATGATGGACATGACGTTTATATCCTAATCGCATGCATGGTCAACCAACAAGAGACTTCTCGCACACGTGTCGCTAAGCTAGAAGGTCGTACCGATAATATTATTCCGCCACACTGTATCTAAAGATAACACAAAAATATGCAACATCATGGAATTGACATCGTTTGATGTATCCGCAGAAATGTAACTGTCAAAAAATTGATCTGCCGCGACGAATGAACAAGACAAATGTGCATCTGCGATACGAAGGAACGCATATATCCAATTCTATAGATTACATTTGTCAAGATCGATTAATTTTATCTGTAGTTTAATTATTATAATTTATTATTGCTCTGTAGATCGCGATGCTGATAATAAAAAAAAAAAAACAAGTTTGAACAATATATATATGTATATATATTTCAAGAGTTTAAATTGCAGAAAGATCAAAAAATAAACGAGCGAGTTGCAATTTATATGCATTTGCTCAACATATATACAGTAAAATCAATTTTTACGCAACATGATTATGTGCCTAACCCCCTCAATTTTGCTTGATAAATTCAATTTTCCTGAATCAGTCAATCATTCATGGTTAGTATCCTTATCACTCTTCGAGAGTTAGTAAAACCACCCCTTCTACAATTTACTTAGATTTATTTTATTGTCCTTCTTCCCAGACATTTAAAGTCGACTATATATTACGATCCGACTTTACTATCGTTTGAGCGTGCTCAGACGTCTCGAGAGTTTCTCGATTGCCGGTAGTCAGATAGGAGTTCGTTCAAATCTAAACGAGTGAAGATTGCGTCACCGCCGGCTCGTCACATCAAATCGTCGCTCGAAATTCGCCCGAATAGCGACGGACAAAAATGTAATTTCGTTGCCGCTTATCCCGAATTTTTCCTCAGTAACGACCGATTTATTGCCATCGCATTGGAACGAGATACAGACAGATGTACTTTCGAGATCTAATTTGATTATATTGAATTCCGGCACAAAAGATAGAAAGAGAGAGAGAGAGAGAGAGAGAGAGAGAGAAACAGACAGAGAGAGATGGGAAAAGCAGATGCCATAAAGAAGAAAAGGAGCAGGCGACGACGTGAGCGCAAAAAGGAAAGAGGATCCATAATGAACGGGGACCGACGACGGAAATCGATGCCGGAGCGTGACATATTCGGTGTATTGGAAAAAGGGAGGCTGTAGGAATCTCTGACGAAACGAGCAGAGGCGAATCGTGCGAATGCAGACAGTGCGGCCGAGCGAGTGGAAGCTGCTTGGATATATATATATATATGTGTGAGTGTGTGTGTGTGTGTGTATGTATATGTATGTATACGGACGCGGCAATACGAGAGATGAGGGAACCGGATGTTGGCCGTTACGTCCCGGCGTTCGTCTACTCCGCCGAGCGAATTTGCATATACACGATAACGATGCCGTGACTTTTGCTCATATTTAACACGTTGGCGAACAGCAACGGGTATAACAGTTACGATGAAGTTTATTTTGTCATGTTTTCCCTTGTGTGTGTATACCCCCTTTCTTCCTCAAACTATCCTCCCCAATTTTGGCACGATACTTATGATCGTTATATCTTCCTTCCTTCTAGCTACAAGTTTCTCACAAGTGTAGAAAAAGATTAAGAAATAATATAAAATTTGCTAATTTCGTTCTGATTTTTATATTTGAAAATATTTTTAATGTCTCATATAATTTTTAATATAAACCCTCCTGCAGTTTAATATAATAACTTTATTCTACATTTTCAACTTACTTTTACGTAAGAAATTATTTATTTTCAATCATATATTATTCGACCCACCTTATATATAGAGGTATCATAAAACATTTTTGAAACAATTGTTACCATTGTAATTATACGTTTATATTAATTATATTTATCTAAGATTGCAAACTATATTAAAAATTATGAAACTTATTTAATTATACAAATCAGAAGGATTTATATTATTCACAGAAACAAATACAGTACGCAATCTTGTAAGAAGCAAATTTAATATTTGTTAGAATTCAACGAATGTTCCATCCTGTTTTAACGTGAATAATTACGAAAGCGGAAGCGCACTAGCAACGAAGCATCGCGGGTAAAGCGGAAAGACTGTAAAGTTGGAGAGTAAGCTGCCATCCCTTCAACCGCATGCCGGTAAACAAGTCTCGAAAACAAGGGGAGAAAGAAAGTGGGACTGGAGGGTGTAGGTTACGTTTAGAAGTGAATTCGAGTCTCTTCCGTTGCATTTACTTATCTGTGACAATTGTGATTTTCAAGACCGCTTCTCTTTCGCCTTTTACCACTGCCGAAACAACACGATGCGCTTGTAGACACAACCAAACGTCGTTCCTTGATTCACATTGAGAACAGTGCGGACAATGTCACGGTGTTAATCTCTCCGGGAAAGATCTTACCAACAATTTGTTCGTAAGATTAATTAATGTGACTTATCAGTCAAAGCATTAAAAACGTGTTTACAAGCTATAAAAAGAATAATTTATTATAAGATCTTAATTTATAATTTATAATAATAATAATTTATTATAAGATTTTACATTAAACTTAATGATCACAGTTTTTATATAATTATATTCTGAAAATTTGAAAAAATAGCAGGACTTTGCATTATTATTCATATGTTATAAACATTACTATTCAATTGTTGATTAAGAGATTTTTAGATGAATTGATGTATTTTAATATAACAAATATACGTATTTTACCATTTCTATTGTATAAAAGATTAAAGTCTCATAAAATGAGAATTATAGTAAATTCAAGCTGTTGTTATGCGCGTCTAATTAGCACATTATCCGTAATGAGAAAAAAACTAGTTTTCATAAGAAGTATTAATGTTTGCAATAGAGTAGATCATGATTTCTTACCATTAATTGCTGGCTTTCAGGTAATTTCATTAAAACACACCGACCTTAAGAAGAGTGCCCATAAATTTTGCTTAAATACCAACATCGCAAAGTCCTCTTTAACAGCAGAGAGAAGCGCGAGATTGTATATCTTTATAAATTAGTCGAATAATATTATACCGTATGATATTATTGTGATGTTTTAGCCAGTTCTCGTTTCAGATATTATAGACCGACGATGTTTTCATTACTCGACGATTGTTCAAACATTTGTCCAACTTATTCAAATAGTTGATACGCGTATCAGCGAGATTAATTAAGTCACTACATTGGCCTTACATAATTAAGGAACGTACGCTATATATGACTACCTCGCTCAATTATTTAAGTGATATAACGGCTTAGAAAGAAGGTATCGTTTTACAACCGCACACAGTGGAACATTGTGAGATCTCTCCTACGCGCATGCAAGGGAGTAAAATGAGTGTTAGAAACTACGACTGTGACATTTTTTTTATCACCGATTACGCTTTTTCTTCCACTAGATCGTAAATGTCTGCGACGTCTTTTACGGTATCGCCGAAAAACCTTGTTGTCGAGTTCGTTTTTGCACGTAACAGCGCACTTTTCCTCACTTGCAGTTTACGAGCATACGGTGGTTCTCCAAAAAACTGTCCCACAAAATTTCGTTACGTTCTTTTTATATTTTGTATGCAAATCTACTTTTTTCTTTTACGTATAAGAAAAAAATACCCAATTTTTAATTTATACAAAAAAATGTAAAAAATTCTTTTATCAGAGAAATATACAATGTTGAAAATTTTGATAACTAACAAATAAAATTTCTCTTAAACTAAATTTGTCTCGACAAAATTGATTAGAAAATTACATGTTTCATATTTTAATTTTTTGTAACATAATATCTAATAACAATATTAATAACAAGACATATCAGGAAATATTTTACTATTTGAAAAAGATCATTTGCGACAGATGAGCTAATTTTCTTTTTTATACAACGGATAGTTTTAAAGAGAATTAAAAGATATTAAAATATGCCATCCTATATTATTTTCTAATTTTAAACACATTGCATTCAGGTGAACGATGAAAAGGTTATTCAAATATTATATAATGAATGTTTCGAGATAAGATGAACGCTCACATAACATCTTGTTAAATATGCGCATGAATAGACAGCGTTTCACCAGCTCGTTATTGATAACAACTTCTTCGCAAAAAAAACCACAATATTTCGTTTAAGTAAGAGGGAAAATTCGCGTTGTTTTAGCTATTTTCGCAAAACTAACTCGCTTATAAATTACACAATCTAACCGAGAATGTGGTTTATCAAGTTGCGTTAATTAAATTTTACTACTCAAACTCGTCTTCTTAAAATAAATAGAAGCTCCTTTAAAATTAGGTTATTATATAGATCACGTCACGACCAAAGTCATAAAAAGGACTTTTTGATTTACAATTTTTCTCTACATTCTCGCATATTCATTTTAAATAAAATGTAATTTAATGGCCTGTGAGAGATTTCTTTTTTTTCTTAATTAAATTATTAGTCTCATAATAAAAATTTGTAAAATGAATAATGTGAGTATTCTGAATTAGACATAAATATGTAAATAAATATCATATTGAAATAGAAATCGACTTATATGTGTAAAATTTATGTACAACTGTAAAATATAATGTATATGAGTATTAATAAAAACTATAAAACAAAATTTACCAAAAAAGTATTCTTGTAATACATTAAACAAAGAATAAAAAAATTTGTTATTTTTAACATCTTTTAACTTATACCCTTTTAACTTTTACATATTAATATCATAAAAAATATATTTATAATACTTCTGCAGCTTCACTCTACGAAGATATTATAGCAAACTAGAGTCCTATTTTTGATGTATTAGTGACATCTGAAATTCTCTTTAGTCGCTCATACCCGCATAAAATGTGGAAATCCTCAACCACCGCTACAAACTGCAGAAGATTCTATCTCACATGTCTTTACGTTTAATTATTCGTATTCATGTTCATATCGAGCATTTAACATTCAACCGTGATGGTACGTTTGTTGACGAACACTGACGGGATTTGTTGATCTCAATTGGCGGTGCGGATTTCCTGTGTGTGTAAAAATTGCGCTCGTGTCACGATTTGTTTCTGCGGCGCGAATGAAAACAGACGAGGAATCGTCGCGGATGCTTTCTTGTATGTAAATAGCGTCCAGCATTTTCGGCTAGTTTCCCAATATGTTGAATGTTGATTTATCTCGATGGATCATTCAATTACGCCAATTAGCTTGTATGGGACGTGCGATGATGTTCGTTTTACCGCAATACGGCATGGCCTAGATTTCGCTGTCTCTTCGCGTTTAACTGCATGATTGGTCAAAAGCAGACTTTACCGAAACATATATGAATCCATGCAGAACTAAAAAAAAACGCGCAAAAAAACATGGGACTTTTTGTAGATGATCTGGACAAGTTAATAATAAAATAATGAAAAAAATAATTATATGAAATGTATTCATAGATTTAAATTCTTGACTCCATATCATCCTTCTGTATTAACAATCAAAATTTAAAAAGATAGTATATGTCAATAATATTTTTTGCCGATTTAATGTGTTTTTTCGTCTTTATTTTAGTAGATTAGCTATGCTAAAATATCGAATATCGTGTATTGTTCTTTCTCGATGATGTTAAAGTGAAATTAATGATAATAACCATACCTCTTATATGCAACATAATATTAATTAAAAACTAGCGGTAATTAGAATGTTAATTAAAGCTGAGACATTCCGTCAGAATATGCAACTTTGTTTGCGACTCGGATTTGCAGCTCACTTTACTATAATTACAGAAAGCACTTTTCAGCTAAGTCCCGGCCAACTCTTCTTCAACTCGTTTCCATTCTTCTCAAGTCGGCCCGTCTTTCTCTCTCTCTCTCTCTCTCTCTCTCTCTCTTTGCTGCCATAGTGAAATTATTCAATGCCCTCCTTGCCTTCAGGAAGGTGCCGAGAATGTTATTTGAAACGTGAGCTTCGCCCTCCTTCTCTTCGTTTAGTCTCTTGTGAGATTTACGAAACTAACTAATCTTTATCTCTCTTTTTCTCTTCAAATTTTCCAAATTTTATTCCGTAAATTAAGTTTAACGTTAATTATATATAATTAAAATTTTTCCAAAATATTCATGTCTACTTTTATTCACACATTGTCCATAAGAATTTCTTCGCTATTTTAACACAAATTTTGGGCAAAAATTATATGTATATTAATTAATATATATATTGGGTTAAACGGAAAGTTCGTGCCGTTTTTTCGGTCTTCATCTCTTAGTAAAAAACGGAACAAACTTTCCGTTCAACCATAGTTCGTTCCATAGGTTTTCGAATAACCGTCAATAGCTGAAAAAAATTATCATATAGCTAATTAACATATAGCTAATACACACTCACATTTATTTCTTGTATAAGATTTTTGTTTTTTGTCAAGTTTGTTAATAAAAATCAGTATATTAGGAATTAATTTATATAACTAGTAAAAAAATATTTACATTTATATAAATTTTTTGTCAAGTGACGCGTGAAATAACGCGAGAATTAAGCAAAAATATGCAAAATCTAATGGAGAGTTTGTGCTATGATCGTTCGACTACCGTAAATCCAAAAAGTTGTCACCACTTATCGCGGCCCGTATACTGTACGGCAAGCGAAAAAGAAAGCGACAAAGAAGTAACTCGATGGCAAAAAATTTGCATGATACTCTTGTCTTTTTTGCAGTAATAGCCGTGCAGTATCGTTGTCGTACGATCGATGGATCGACGAACGATCGACGGAAGATCAATCGAATCATCGCTGGTGCTACGCGTAGCCAGAGAAAATGCGGAAAATTCGATGTTGATGGAGAAACGAGCGTAGAAAAGAGATGCGCAGAGAGAATACAGAAGAAAACGAAAGAGAGCGTGTTAAAAGAGAGAAGGAGAGAGTGCAAAAAGAAAAAGCGAAAGGCATTCATGGAAATATAAAGGAAACGGAGTGCTGAATGTGAGCATGAGGCCGGTAAGACTGTAACGAGGAGTTGGTTGCGGGTCAATTTAATTCTGAACGGGATAGTTCGAGAGAGTCCACTTAAGTATCCGGTAAATAGATTTCGATCGAGTACGTATCCTAGATTCTCCTGCAGGCATTCACTTCTCTTTGTTTCGCTCGATGCGCCAAAACCCTGCCGCCTCCCCGAATTCGTCGATTCGGATCTCTATCTCTCTCTTCCACTCGTATTCGAACCTTGTTCAAGACAAAACGAAGAGTTACTCAACGTGCCGTCGAATTAGTATTCAAATCAATACACATTCATTGAAGTTCCAAGCCATCGAGCAAATCGCGAGCCGTTGAAACAACCATTATCAATAAGAACACGAAGGTCGCGCATATCGAAAGACACGCGGAAAATGGTAATTAGTGCGTGGAAGAGTGTTATTACAAAAATAAGAAAAAGAGTAATCAATTTTTATAGTTTTTTTTTACGATTTTGGCTGCAGAAATGCTTTATCGCGTCACAATTTTTAAAAAACTTGACAGTTTATACATTTATCATGTATCATGGTAAATTAAATTGATCGGATTCACCTTTTTTCTTCTCCCACTATCATATTTGTTGCCAGAAATGAGATTTTTAATCTGCTACGTTAATTACCCTTTATGTAAAAAGAAGTTAGATAATATTTCTCTTTCTCTCTCTCTCTCTCTCTCTCTCTCTCTCTCTCTCTTTTACTTAATTATGTATTATAAGTAGAGTATCACATATATTATATAAGTAAGCTATATAAATTATATATAGTATTATAATAAATTATGATGCTATTATATATATATTACATTACGTAAATAAGCAATTAATCATACATTATGAGAGTTCTCAGAACATAAAATTATGCCATTAAATTGTAAATGACTTGTACATAATCTTAATTATTTCTAATAAAAATAGTTTATGCAAATGTGACTAGATGTATATATATACTGCTATATCAATAATAGACACGTAATTTTTTAAATATTTTATATAGATATAATTACATGTTTATATATACCTATATGTATATTTTTCTCTGTTGGTGAACCAGCTTTAAAATGAAATACCATAAAACTATGTAAATACCGTAGATACTAAACACACAATGTTTTCGGTGAATGGGCACAAACGCCCATTAATTTCGGGTCATCTGATAATAATGTTGCGTTAATTCGTATTTGCGATCAAATAGCGGCAGACCCGCATCGCGGTCGCAAAATTAAAGTGAATTCAGCAGATTTTTGATGCTGTAGATATAAGTTACACTTCTTCATGTTATTCCATATTTTTTAATTAAAAATGGATCAACTTATGTATATAAATATTATACATATATTATTTTTAAACTGAAGTTGGACCATTTTAAACAAGTATATCGTCAAATAAAGCCAAATAAATATAAGACAATATTATTATAATATTCATAAATTTTTTATATTTAATTGAATAATTTTTGAACAATGCTTGTTTTAATAAATAATTTTATATAAAAAACAGAATTCTATTTTCCCAATATTAATATATTTTTCATTGTCTATTATTGCAAGTTTGTTAAAAACAAAAATCAGAAATAAAGTAATTTATTAAATAAAAGTATTTAATAAAAAAATTAATATATAAACGCGTCAATCAATTAATATTGCATCAAATATTGTGTGTGTGAGGAGTCGCTATCACTATATGCCGATTAATCTAATTTAAGAATTGATAATAGAAAAATGAATGTATGCGACATTCAGGTTTAATATGAAAAATCTCGACAAGAATCGTAGACTTATCTGCCTGTTGTTCAACACTGATATATGCGGACCCGCCCGTTTTCTTAGCCGCGTGTTACTCTCATCTTCACAGTTGTCGACATTGCGTCGCGCGAAGAATGCGACGACGAATTTCTGCCATTGCCGGCGTACCCAATTCACAACCCGGCTTTACAAGCTGTGCTATTTCATCTGAATAAACCAGCGCGTTGTCGTATATATGTATATATATATATATATATATATATATATATATATATATATATAAAA
>NW_021849211.1:974066-981168 GCF_003651465.1 Formica exsecta
TATATATATAACTCCTCTATATATATAGAGAGAGAGGAGTACGCGCGCGATCTCTTGCTTTCCATTTTCTCGCTACTTTGAGGCGCGCTCGCCATCTCACGCAGCAATTTGTCAATTATATTCCCCCCTAATGGAGAATGAATGCGCATCGCGAAGCACTTCGCATCGCAGAACATCTCGTTTCGTTTCACTTGAAATGCCTTTCAATATTAGGCGCGATTTGTGAAAACGTGTTTCGAATGCAATTGATGTGCGACTCAATGTTATCTGTGTTATCAAAGCGCTTTTTTCATATCTGAGAAATGCCAAGTATTTATTCATTGTCTTCTTATGAAGCTTTATAGTTCTAAAAACAGATTCTTCTATAATATTCTTATTATTATTGCCAATAATAATAAGGCAATGATTAAGATATTTTTATCATAATTTTGGGATATGTTTCTAAATATGATTTAATATCTTGTATATTTTGTATTCAGTGGTGTCCATCCGCAATTCCGACCACACTAACGACACATATAACGTTACTCATTGTCAGTTTAATAATTGACTACTATAATTGACAATTGATTTGTTTAGTATAATCTCATTTTTTTCAAGATTTAATGTATCGTTGAATATTTAATAAATAATTGGATAAATTTAATAAATAGTAAAATTGATACATTTCCACAAAGTGTTATCTATCGCATTCATTTCAGATAATTTCTATTTGTTAATAGATTTTGCTAGCTATATGTTCATTGCTAATATAAGTTTTTGTCACATATTTATTTCCAAAAATGTACCCGACAACATTTTGAAACATTTGCGAGAGTAATCGCGTAGAAATTACATTCGTTTCTCGAGCAACACTGCCGATTTGTTCGGCTGCAAATACCGCGACAAACGACACCGCGCGCGAGAGTAATCTACCGGAAACAGTCGACACACGCATACCACGAAATAAAATATACTTAAGGCACGAGTTCTGTTTAAACATGAGATCGCTTCGTCGATTGTCACAACCACAACGGAGGGGTACGCAATATCCTATTCGCAGACATCCGTATACACCTGCACGGCAGCTTAAAAGTCTCCCGCGATCACGAAAGGAAGATGAAAGGGGAGGGAATATCTTTTCCCGGGATAAAGTTTTAACTAGTAGCTCGGGGGAGTGGTCGAAAACTCCGGTAAAGCATATTCGAGAAAATGACTCGTTAAAGGATAAAGCGGCAGGCCGTCGAACAAGAAAGTAGCGATAGGGGTGAAGAGGAAGACGGAGAGGCCATTAGAGGTCGGGGGTGAGAGATGTAGACTGGTTTAAGAAACGGGGAGACAGAGAGAGAGAGAGAGAGAGAGAGAGAGAGAGAGATAGCAAATTAAGCATGCAAATGCTTACACAAAATGTAACATCTCGTCGGTGTGTCACCGCGTATAACCATGTCTGCTTGTGCGCCTGTTTGTGCTCCTGATTCTCATCACCCCTCCAGGCACTTGGGGGGGGGGGCGCTTCCGGTGAACCGACGCGACGCGATGCTCGGTCGTGCTCGACGATACGAGAGCAATGCAAATTGCAATGCTGCATACATAATGCATACGTACGACTGCGAACGATCTCGGAGACGAAGCTGCGGCCATCGAGAGACAATCTTCTCCCTTCGCGTCCAAGGATCTATACAGAAACTGTTATTTAGCTACGAGAATTGGTATGATGACAAGGATATTCACGGAGGTTCTAACAAGAGAGGACGAAGCGTCGATTATCCCTGCATGCATAATGACTATCGTATGTGTTACTATCGAGATACCGGGTGGAGATAAAACGGATCGCAATCTTTGATTAAATCTTTGATTAAAGTTTATAATACATGCCAAGAAGGGATGGCCGAGAATGCATCGGGTAAGGGGGCTAATTCGAGGCGTATCCATTCATTGTCTTCGGCCGATAGATTGATGGATTACGCTGTGCCGACGAGAAGATACATCGATCTCCGTACGGCAATCCGTTTGCACGCCTGTCCGAGGCCGCTTTTAATGCCCGTTGAAAGATAATTTACAGGCCGGGCTGATATCGCGTGCAATTAACGCCTACCGTCCTATCAGGCATATTCCGCGTTCAATTTCACATAGGCGATTCGTCATGACGCATCCGATTGATAATATTGATATACTATCGTTCCAAGTTCGGTAATTTAAGAGTGGGTCGCAAGATAATGTTCAGTAGAACGTGAAAACTTTGACCCATTTCCGGCCAACGTTGAGGAAACGTGGCACTTTAAGCTACTGTAATATCAGTTGCCGAAATTCGTTGGCGAAATTTGTACATAAAAGAGTTTATGATAATTTAATTATTTGTATTTCCATCTATTTATTTCAATGCTATGGAAATAGAAGTAGCAAATATTTTTGGAAAACTTTTTTATTTGCGTCAGATTCACAAATAAAAAATAAATTTTTCCAAAATTTTCAGACTTAAATATTTACACAGACATATATGATGATGTTTAATTGATGTATCAATAATTACAAAATGTGAAAAAGAAACCCAGAAAATCGTTAAAAATAGAAAATACGACGCTATTATAGAAATAATTTATAAAAAAGAACACGAAATTTTACATAAATTAACTCTTTAAAAAAAAATATTAATTATTTAAATATGTATGAAGAGAAATACACAAAACGTGTGTTGTGTGTGTATATTCTAATATAATATTATTCACCAAGAGAGACAAATTAAAGGCAACTAAAGCAACACGCAACACACAACATGCAATTTTTTGCTTACGAATGGCGTTCAACATTGGCAGATCCCAGAAGATGTTTCGCAGACATCTCGGCCGATATCAGAGGTAACGGGTGGCATGCCAATTGCTTGGCTTGTTCCGCCCTTCGCTCGTGCAGAAGCAGCCGGGATATCTGGAAACGTAGATGCCGTCGGGAATTCATCGCCGTCCAATTTTGTCACGCGACTTCGCAGCACATCACGCACGAAAAGTCGCGGAAATGCGCGTCGAAGTTATCTGTCGACACGCGTGCTTCGCGTGTGATGGATTTCAACTTCTGATCCGTTTCCACTTTTGAATACGCGTGATTTCTCGGCGTATGTTGATTTCGAACGCGCACGAAAATATTAATAATATTGCAAATATATTTCGTTAAATTTTTTTGATATTTTGAATCTCTTTTTCTCCATAAAAGAACATTATTAGAAATTATATTAGTGGTTACAAATGTTTTCGTTCAAATTTTCAATTCTAATATATGTGAATCCTTGATATTTGCTGCGATATTTGATACATTTTAAGCGGACAGACACGACGAGATGGGAAGAATAAAAGTGAGCGAACCAGCAGCTTCCACACGGGCAGAAAGAGTATCTTTTTCCCCTTTGTTGTTGTTTTTCGCACGGCAGTTGGAAACTTGTAAAGAAAAGATCTCCTTCCGAAGACGGGACCAAGTTTCTACCAGCGAACTCTCGCGAAAAGAATGTGACGCGTCTCACGTGCGACGAATACGAAATAAGTATTTATTTGAAAAAGAGAAATAAATGGACGTGTTCGCGCATTTAAAAAAGTACAAAAATGATAAAATCGATTACAAATGGCATATTAAATTTATGTTAATAAGGATTTAATGTAGTAGCTAAATGATATAACGTAATCATAATATGCATAATTTACAATTTTAAAATGCGCATCTTTTTATACTATATATATATATAATGCCATTTCTATGTTTAATATTTTCACGCTTTAATATTTTCATATTTTTAACAATCTATTATATAAAAATTGTTATAATTACATATATGTACATATATAGTTTCACGTTTAAAGTATATTTTATTTTATATTTACACACACACAATTCCGATTATTTGAAGCATCCAAAATGATAGAAAATGAAATCTATATACTCAACGATAGAAGCTGTACAAAGTTAAATTAATATTCAGGAGTTCAACCTAACATAGCGCGTAATCGCTCTTGCCACCTTTACTAAGGTACAAGATATTGGAATACTCTCGAGTCGCGGTAAACAATTGTCCGTGAAACCTTAGTTTGACTTAAACCACATCCAGTACTTGGCTGAATGTGGAAAATCGATAATTATGAGAAAATAGAGAAAAAAATCGTAGAAGCATGTGAAAATGGAGATAGATATCAAAACGACCTAATATTTTCACGCTTAGAACTTGTTATTGCTCCTACTAACATTCTTTTTTATCTTCGCTTTCTATTTTTTAAATTCTTTTAGAATGAACGAAACAAAAAAATAAAATCATGCAGTTGTGAATTTTGCAATAATCTAATCAATTTTTTACAAGAAATTCTAATAATAACTGAATGAATAAATATTTATTTTGATAATGAATCTGATGCTAACATTATTTTACGCATTATGAATATGTAAAATGTATATAATATGTAAAATCTATATAAAATAGCTAAAAACTGGTTATCTTTTTTTTTCAATAAACAGACGTGTACAAAAATTTAATTTTATATTACTTATTTAGCCACTATATTTTTAAAAGAATAAATCCGTCAATCATGATTTCCTGTCTTTTTCATTCATTTTATCTATTCCTTCATCGTACATCGCTCGACATTACACGTTAGTCTCGTGTCTTCTTTGTACAGAGCCAACGTCCAATGGCCAAAGGGTACAAATTTTCCGCAGACCAATTTTCGACGACGTGAGAGAAATCGAGTCACGCCGTGGCGGGACTTTACACCACCAACTTAGCTCAGTTATGAGTTTGCGACTGTCCTCGGACATCACTGACGCGCTAACTCGACACGTGCTACGGGACGATAAAAATGAATTTTCTTGGAAACGGTTCAAGGGAAAGAACGGATAAGCCAAAGAGAGGGGAGAAAGCTACAATCTTTTATGACCTGTTACAAGCTGCCGCCGAGAGTGCGTTACAAACAGACGAGACTAACATTAATTTGAGAAAAAGATGCAACTTTCGGAATAGATATTCTTAGCAATAAATCTCAAATTTACATCGCTCTTTGCATCATTCATCGCAATATGATTTGGTAAATTTTAGATATAGTTATGTTAGATATAAAAACCTGAGTAATTTTGTAATGTTAGTACTAATCAATTGTTATACAATATAAATAAATCCTTTCGTATTTTTTGATACGTATCTAATAATACTTTGTTCAAAAATTAAATTGCAAAATTAAAGACAAAAACAAAGATTTGTCTTTGAATTCGTCAATTATGGAATTTTAACTTTTATATGTGTAGACTGAACTTGACAACTAATTCGATTTTTATGGCAAACTCGATGCACGTCTCCGCGAAATCAAGCGAGTAGGCTGAGTAGCAAACTCGAAACTTTGCTACGGAAATCTCTTCATCCTGCAGTTGACTTTACGATATGGAAATGAAAGGTTCCTTATCCTTCAACAAACTGAGATGTAGCTGTTTGATTTACGATTTTTTTCAGTAAAATTGTAATTTTAATTGTCACGGCTTTATACATGCAAAATATATATTATCTTTTTTCCAGAATAAATTCACCATTGCTAAATGATTGACTTTTATAAAACTCACAAAAATTATTATAATTGTAAGATAAATATACGTATAATAATATCTCTGCGCTGTAAAATATCATATTTTTACATATTGTAATAAAAAGATATGAAAAAAAATTTAATTCGCTCTTTTATGCCATCAAATTAATTTAGAGATAAAATATAATGCGTTACTTAACAAATCATTTCTAAATTAATTTAGTCGATTATTTTACTTTTCTTCTATTTGACATTTATAATTGCAAAAAATTTTTGGTTTGTATTAATATCGTGTGTGTGTGCGTCTGTATATGTCATTAAATGCACGCATATTGGATTTAAATTCTTTGCCATGACAGAATCAATTTCGAATAAAGAAATTAAAAGGACATTATAAAGAAATTCTGATGTATATATGCTAAAACAGAAAGCACAGATAAGTAGTGCGATATTGCAGGAAAGAGTTACAGAATTTCATAGAAATCGGGAGAACAGTCATCTCTCTTTGAATCTTTAAAACAGTTTCCTGGGATAAGAAGTAACGTATCAACAGAAAACATTTCCTTAATTATCTTCTTCCTGGATATGGTACTAAAGAAAAGAAATAGGAAAGTATTGGAAAAGAGATCTTTGCAAAGAAACTTAACTTCAAGGTAGATAATCCCCCATCTACTACACTAATATAAAAAAAAAATAAAATGGTTCGAAGAACAAATAACGTATGTTCGTAATATTAATATTAAATTAAAATGTGTAGAATACAAACAAATTATATTCTACACATTTTATATTACGCCACTGAGAACAGCCAAGGATTGAAACGTTTGCGCTTTTCCTTTTGTATTTTATGTTTTATTTTATACAATTCACATGTTGTTAATTAATGTGTATTATTTGTAAAATTTTTAATTAATTAAAATTGTGATTTGTTTTAATTTCATTACGGACTACATGATAAAACAAAATCCTGGAAACACGGTATGTCCAGAAAATACAAAGTATAGCTCTATCCCCTTTCTTTTGCAGATTTACGCTATCCTATTTAGAAGCATGTGACATGTTACATTTACGTAACACAACTGTCGTAGCACTGGCCCGGTTACGTTAGTCCCGCGCACGAAGGTTAAAGATCACGAAAGCGAGAAAGAGCAAGAAAGTCTAGGTGTACTGCGAGTTTATAGACGTTCACCTTGTATTCCCTGCATCTCTCTCCGTCCAATTCATCCCCTTTTTGCCCGAGACGCTCGGACTCGCAGAAAATCCCCTTAGCAAACACAGACTGCCTTTCGCCTTTCAGAAAGAGACTTTCAAATTCTTCACCACGAAGAGAGAAACGAGGTGAAGGACAACTCGACCGGTTACAAACCGTAGAAACTCGAATCGTAAATGGAATCGAACAAAGCATCGAATGTCCCGCGCAAACGCGCTCATCTTATTATATTTCGGACCTTGCACGTTTCTCTCTTTTCATCGTCATTACTATTGAATTGCTAATGTGTTGAAGAGCTTTTTCTATTTAATAGTACGCCATTGTATTACTATTCATAATGTGTTTTAAATACATACACACACACATATAT
>NW_021849211.1:990449-1006246 GCF_003651465.1 Formica exsecta
TATATATATATTATATTTATATTACACAGCATAAAGTATATATATATATATATATTTATGGTTAAAGAATTATGTATAAAAAAAACATTTGAGATAATTCCTTAAATAGCCGTTCAGTATAAGAAGGTCTAAAACGATTTTAACTCATTTCCAGCAAATAATATCACTTTAGAATTCTTGTTCCATAATGTTGCTGATATGTAAACCAATTTTGAGTGAAATTGAATAAAAAAGAGACTACAGTCTTGAAATGAGAATTCCCATTTCAAGTTGTAGGAATATTCTTACTAATTAAGCCCACAGAGTATCTCGGCTCGTTTCTGCATTTTGTTTTGCTCGCGAGCCAACCTCGTCTTTAGCTTCTCTTCCACCTGCGCGTTTTCCCTCCCGTTAACTTTGCTTATCTCTCTAGAATGAAAGTATTCAAAACCAAGCTAGCAGAAGAAAGATTGGAATAGGTTGAAATTAGCCAAAAGCACTTGTCAAAAGATCGTCACTTTTTAAAGGCAGAAAGAGATACAGAGATAAAATGATATGTAGGTTTATAAAAACAGTTATTATTAATTTTCTGTTTCAATTAATATTGTCATATTATTTCGTAATGGTATGTTTTAAAATCTTAACGATATCACAAAAGTAAATTTTTAATTATGTAAACGATCATTATACTTTATCAGTAAGTAGCACAAGTATGCGATTTATATATTTGAATTTACATTGGACATTACAGCAGAATTTTTAATCGTTTGGTATTTCCTCCTTTTCCCTTCCCCACATCAATTCTAGCCAGAGGAGCATCTATATTCATCTTCGTCAATGTCGTTGCATGAGATGCATGCTGCGCATACATAGCATATATGTATGAATTTATGAATATTCGTCAATTCCAGATACGCGATAGCGGCTCTATCGTTTCTAGCCAAATTTATACCACTCATCAAACTATTGCGACATACTGGAGAATTTGTTATCACACACTGCCCTTAACAGATTTTTTACAGAATTTTTAACAGATTTTGTAAAACCTGAGATTTTTATTATAATTTTAATACAAGTAAAAAAATGTATTAAAAAACAATATAAACGTATAAAAGAATAATTATTTTTTTTCGCAACAATTTAAAAAAATTGGATAATATTTTTCTTACTTAAAAAAGATATAAATACTACCTTGTCTTATTCTTCCGAAATGAGAACAGTCGATTAAAAAGATGAAATCTTATCGAAAAAAGAAAGTTTGATAAGCAAAATAACAGACAATTAACGCGCTAGGCAACCATATATATTTTGTCGCGGGACGTTAATTCCCGCGTTAAAACGAGAAAACTTTAAGTTGTTTTGTTAAAGACCGATGCATTCTCCTCGAAAAAGACAATTTAGACTGTGTTTCTATTGTATGCGTTTGCACCGTGTTTCACCTTTTTCTCACCACATAAATAACACACAATTGTGTTTCTTTACACTTTATATCTATATAAACTACTTCAGAAACCGCACCCATAAATTAACTGTAACAATGATATAAATTACATTCTCCTCAAGCACAACAATATTCTTGCATTACATAAAACTAAAAATAAATTTTAATTAACTTTAATTAATTATTCTGGTAATATTTAGACAAGATAACAATATCTGGTAAAATAACGCGCAAATAATTTCACGAGATTTGTCAAACAAATAAATTTTAATTACTTTGGCGCGATAATATAATCGCAGTGATCGCGCGAGTTAGTTGTGAATCCTAAATAAGCTCCCTGAATCGGTGATGTCCATTTTCAACGTTTACATTTGCATGCGCATTTTGCATTTGCATTAGTTCAGCATCGTTAGATAAATACTTTACTCTTGAAATCCGAGCAACTTCGAGTCAGTATACTGTCACGATCTACTTGTTGTGAAAAAGAAGCTATTACATTCACACATTTTACATACAAAAACAGACGATTATCAAAGATTTTTATCTATTTTAATCTAAAAAAAACATATTTGTTTTTTTTTTTAAATCTTTTATAGATTAATGAAAATCGTAAAATCATACTATTTAGAACTAGAAAAATATGCTTTTTCTTTTTCTCTTCACTATTTTATATTTTTACATTAATGCATCTTATTTAAATTCTTTTCCGATCAATCTCGAATCCCATAAAATTTTATAGAGAATAATTAAACAAGATGTAGACACGCCTTTCTGCGCCGAAAACAAGCGCGCGAGCACTTCATACTTTCTCGAGGAGATAAAAGAGATTTATTTAGAACAGAATCCGAGAACGCGCCGAGAGAATGCGAGGGCGTGCTTGCTCAACAAGAGATCGGCGATAGATGCGCTTGATGAATGGAAATTGCTTTGCATATTTTTCCCTTCTCCTCGTTCTCGCGCGAGTGCACGAGTCGCGCGCTACTAATTTTGCGATGTCGAGAAGGACGGAGAATTTGAATTTTGTCGATCTCCTTCGCTCTTGCCAAGAAATTCCAACCGCAATATATCAAAGCTTCCTTACCTTTCCCCGCTAACTTTCACGGTTACAAGTTAATCCGATAACCTGATAAAATATAATTTTGCGCCATACGCAATGCAGAGAGCAAGAAGTTAAAAATAACGAAGCATTATATGTACAGAATGTTAAGTAAAACTCGCGGAACTTTCTTTAGAACTTTCGCGTGTTAAAAGTCAAACTAATTGTAATAAAAAAATTTGAAAAATTTATATTTATTAACACGATTCCATGTACATATAAATATTTTAGAGATTTTAAATATTGTAAAATCTAAGTTTTCCTCTGTTATATAAAGTTTATGTATTGCTTTCGTTTTTGGTATACCTTGGAAAATAGTTCGTATTTCTGTCTCTCTTTTTTGTAAGGACAAAAATTCGCAATTCTTGAAAAGCTCTCAGTTCTTATTTCTTCCTTCGCTTGTTCATTCGATGGTGAAATTAAACGGAATAGCGTAGCGTCGACGCGGCAAGGACGAGGCGTTGATATCGATGCGAATTGAAACGCGTGCACTTGATTCCAGATTATACGATTTGCCATGTTATATCTCATTCTCGATGGAAACGGCACGTTAAAATACTGACGTAACCAATCGGCAAACAAAGTCGACAAAATCTAGCAAAATAAGTTTCGTATTTCTCAGAATTTTCCATTAAAAGGTTTCGCCAATGTATTACACCGTAGTTAATAATGTAAAAAAGCCAGATATATTTTGAGACAAGCCATTTGTGTGCTGATATCAACTTTAATTTAATAATGAAAATATCAGTGACATGAAATATTAAATAGGTCAAAATACTGACGTAACCAATCGGCAAACAAAGTCGACAAAATCTAGCAAAATAAGTTTCGTATTTCTCAAAATTTTACATTAAAAAGGTTTTGCCAATGTATTACACCGTAGTTAATAATGTAAAAAAGCCAGATATATTTTGAGACAAGCCATTTGTGTGCTGATATCAACTTTAATTTAATAATGAAAATATCAGTGACATGAAATATTAAATAGGTAAACTACATAGTAGCAATTAAAATGTTTAATTTTACTTTTTATTTTATTGATTTCCGTGAGCTTTGATTTACGGCAATTTTAATAAGCGTTTATTCAACTCTGTCTTTTTATGGCTTGATTTAATTAAATTAAGTTCACGAGTCAATTACAATGAAAGACACAAAGTATAGTCATTGTTTTACTTCTATTGTGAATTGAAAAATGTAAAAATTTGTTTTAATTACAAGAAAATTTGAAGTATCAAAAATAAAAAAATTTTATCAAACAATACTTTTTAAAGAAAGAGTTTAAATCTTTCTATTAGAAATAATCATTGATTATAAATTTGGCAACGATTGCATGTCTTTCGGCAGTATCGTGATTACAGTATGCAGAAGCGGTAATGTGTAGAACAACGAAGATATTGTTTTAAAATACGAATATCGCTGAAATGGTTTGGCAGTGCCCGCGCCCATAAATTGCCTTATTTACGTGATTCTCTGACATTTCTATTTGATGAATAAGCTGCATTCTCTTGCGACCGTTTGTTTTAATTCAACATCCAAATTCAAATTTTACACACAAACTTATTTCCGTAATATATAAATCAGCATACACAGACAGACAAAAGTTCCATATTTCAAAAAATTTGCATTATTTTATTGCGACATGTATTAAAAAACGCAAATATTTATATAAAAGGTTTAATAAGATATACGATATTGGCGCATTGATGACCATGAAATATAATAAATAATTTATTTTTTAGTATTTTAAATTGGAATTATCCGTATATGAAAATATACGAATGATTCCAAAATATCAAGAACAAATACCGACGCAAGAAGAATTCTTACAATCTACATTTTCCTTATAATGTAACTAGCATCAAGGAGAGTCCGACGCGGAAGTTGCAATCCGCGCATATTTGCATAATTTGATAGGGAATCCTCCGTTTTTTTTACCCCTCCGGGAATAAAAATTGATATTCCGAGAAAGTTTGCGCGCAAATATGCTCAAATATCGGCAAACTCGATGCCTCGAGCGCGCAAAACGAGAACACAGAGTACACGCGAGGCGAATCGAGTGACACTGAGAACGAACGAAACCGTTAATTCGAATCACGGAAGCTCAAGGCAGCAACTTTTAACCTATCTTCAAAGGGCGTTAGAGTTTTTGCTCCGTGCGCGTAACTACGTCTTAATTGTTGCGCGAAAAGAAGCCTGGGGCTCTTTCGCCTCGTTAGAGTTGCAAATGGGTCTGTCCGCAAAATTATGAACGCAAATTTCCAACAATGGTCGAATTGCTCTCATAATAACAGGGTTTACACGACGACGACGACAGAATTTGGATAAAGATTATATTTTACGGAGAGAGAAAAAAAGAAGAGGGGAAAAGCGGAGAATGAGATGGCGAAACCGAGGAGAAGATTGTGATCACAGCGGTAAGAATATTAGTCGTCTCGACAAATCGGTCGGAATGAGACTAACAAAGCAGATAATGTGCGCCAATCTTCTCGTTAAAGATTCGTAATCTGGCTTAGAGTGTTTTTTAATTTTCCTTAATCTGCCCTTGTACGAGTCGCCTGCTTTTTTCGATTCTGATTCGCCTCGAAGGATTACCTTCATTGAATGGCAAATTAAGCTGCTGTCCTCTTTCAAAAATGAAACTAGCATTCGGCGCTTTTGTGTGAACTTTTCAGGCATCACAGATGACATTTAAAGCATTTATTAATAGAATTGTATAAATTTGTATGTAAAAATTATATAAATTTGTGTGCATAAAAATATTAAAATGTATTTTTAAAAGATTGAAAAAAATCTCGTAAAAGTATTTTATGCATCATCAAACAAGTATAATATGTAAATTTGTAATAAGTAAAAAATCAGATCAACTTACACACACGTGTATCTTTATTACATTATATATCTTTCTTAGAAAAACGAAATCGTATGTAGAGCATAAAGTTACTTTTTAATACACTATTTAAATATCATTTTAAATATATACTCCTCTCTTTGTATGTATGCTTCTATATATTTATAACTTTTCCCATAATTTACTGTAAGAAATTACATGAAAAGTCATACGATTTATTTTTTATGCTTTCCATCAAAATTAAACCAAACTATCTTGTTAAAAGTTCGAGAATTAATTCAAGTATATCTTAATCTGAATTAATGTTTTTAACGCGTTATAAGCTTTCTAACTTAGAGCATAACTAAAAATATTGCGTAAAACATCTTCTACGGTATCCGATATAAAAAGCCCGGCGACTGACCTGCTTTCACTCGCTGAGCATTAAAGTTCCTATAATACACACGTCAATTTCTGAAGGATTGTCGCCGGGACAGTTTTGTTGCTCAATTGATGTAACGATCAGCCATTTACTTCCTGCTTTTCCTGCTGTTCTCAACCAAAATTTGAAAGAGGTATTATCGAAGATAAATTCTTTTATATATGTATTTATTGTTAAAAAAATAAAACTATTACAAAAGAATCAACAAATTTACAATACAGAAAATTATAATGCATCATTGTTTGTAAATTTATTATAAATATTTCTCAGATTAAATATTTTCACTTGTTTTGCAGACTTACAAATAAATTGTAACCTTGTTTTCCTGTTCTCAGCTTTTTGTTAATATTTTCATACTAATATTATGTATTACATTTTACAAAATTTATATAAGATTGTTATATAAAAGTTATTTGCAAGTAATTGACAGATCTCACGCAAAATAAAACTATAAAAAATGCAATTAGAGTAGAAAATATTTAAAAAATTCATTATTATGTCATGGTACAGAAAAACCTAGAAAGCTACAAATTTCCGTAACAAGAAGAGCAAAAAGTTTCACGTGTTGTATCTCGTAAAAGGGGCCAAAGCTTACGAGAAAATTTCAAGACTAGAGCTAGTCTTGTTTGCTTCAATTTCTCCGTGTACGCCATTAGCGTAACATAACTATACCGAAAACGCAGCAGAAAATCCTTATATTCCTTATACTCCGAAAAGCACACGTGAATTGCCATTTGGTTGAATAAATGGATGTTTAATTCTAGATAGACGCTTGTGACAAGTCTAAGTAAAGAAGATTGCTTATTTATGCTTTTCAAATTATTTCAAGATTACGAAACAATACACCAGCTATCTGAACTTTATATCAATAATTTTGCAATAAATAATAAAATCATAATAATATCTCTAATATTAGATAATTTATAATTAACTACAGTTCCTCTTTTTAGAAAACTCTTATTCATTGAACTACTTTATCAGCATTGTATGATATTTAATATTTCTTTTCGCGACACAAGGCGATTATTACTGTGTTATTTACTCAATTCTATTGTGAAAAAAGGGAAACTTGAAATTATATAAAAAGTAATAAAATATTTTATTCTCGTTGAATTAATTCAATTTGTTTTTGAGTCAAATACGTAAAAATGCAACATCGAATTTTTAGATTGATTACGTGCATATTATTGTGTCCGCAGAACTGAATTCAAACATCAAATAAGTACAGTATAATAATATAAATAATAGTAAGTAAAGTATAAAAGTCCTCAGTCTTCTCTAAATTGGTTTTTGTGCTTTCAGTAGCTAAATGCGATTCGTCGCCAGAGGGATTCTTTCAACATTACTAACTAATCCCAGATCTCTGATCGCCGAAGGGCTGTCCGAGAATTCCACGAGTGAAACTCAAAGAACAAAGTGGAAATCCTCGCGCGTCGGAGAAAGCCTTGCAGCGAAGCAATAAGAATAACGAGAAGGAAACGCGCAGACGGACACTCTGTAATTTCCGTAATAAAATGACGGATTATTTAAAATTAAGACTCTAAAAACTAAAATTAAAAAAAAAAATTTTAAGGATAATATTATAATTAATATTATGACATTACTAATACGTGTATATTTAAATTACTACAGACAAAATGTTAAAAAATTGAACAATGTAAAAAGACCAATTATATTAGAATTAAAGTGTCTTTGACTTATACTTTTAAGAAATCAATAATAAAACAAATTGTTTTCTTTGTTAGTTATATTTACTTAAATAGATTTTCCTTGAATTGGATTTGAGCTTTAACTACCTTAAATTATTAAAATTTTGTAATATAATAAGTATCAAATATAATGTAATATAAACTTATCAAATTAAAGTCATAATTTGATCCCGTTATTTATTTGTACGATAAGGTCGTTAAAATTCTAAATTGTCGCAAAATTCAAGAGTTACAAATTTTGAAGAGGGAAATCTTAATCTCAAGAAAATTTTGTCGCTTGGCAATTCATCATTACGTCACGATTAATATCTCACGAACAATTTATTGTCGTGATATATTATCTGAATTTATTTCGATTATCTCTACTAAATTTTAAAAGCATTAATATTCTTAGTGTTACCAAACAAAAGAATGCGTTTAAATATTAACAAAAATTCAGTTTTTTTAGTTTCTTCGTAAAAAATCAAAAACAATAATAATGCAATGCTGTTAAACAAGAGGGAAGCATATTTGAAGCAAGTATAAATTGGTGAGATAAATTGTTGATATTGTCTCTCGTGAGTTACTGTAAGATACCATGTTCATGCATTATGTTTCTCTCATGTCATCAGATCCAATTTGCTTTGCGACATAGTTGCAACCCTGACGGAAAATCATCTCAAGGACCTGCCTCGCCTCCGGCACTACTTTTTTTCCTGTTCTTATTCACTCTCCATTTTCTCCTCCGTACAAACAGTCACACCCTCAGGATAAAATGCATTTTTCTTTACATTTGACTCGACTGTTCCTATAACGCGTACTTTACCTCTATGTTCGTACTGTTTTTATTGAATAATATTTTTACTTCGTCAAATGTGTACTATAAAATACGTATATGATTGAAAATACTATGTAATCCACCGCCATTGCGAATAAGCACTCTTGTTGAATGAAAAAAATCGTGTAGCGGATGAAACGTTCGTTTCAACAGTCCTTCAGTCCTTGACCTCGACAACAATAGATATTTTTGTGAAAATGGAATAATAATAATTCCGCTTGAATTTTTAACGTTTACAGCGTTGTATCCATGTTGCATTACGATTATCGCGACGCTGCCATGCTCCTCACAATATTAAATAGATGTTAAAAAGAAAAAACGCCGCAAACTAAAAAGTTTTAAAAGTTCTACGAATACGGCACGTAAAAGTTTTCAGTAGATAGAAAAGAAAAAAAAATTGAAAAAATAAGAAAATTATTTCTTTAGCATTAATGCTATATTGCACGGAGGATAAATGTACCTGTAATAACAAGTCAGCATTACTTATCGCATCGCGCGCGCGATAAGTACATCTTTTTTTTCTCTCGTCGCATAAATAGTAATAAGAAAAGTCGCGTACATATTTTACCCGCGAAGCGCATTACGAAATTTCGTTTCGTTCTCAACGATAAATTCCGGTTTCATTTTTTGGTGTTAGTGTATTTTATGGCGGTTACACTACCGCTGCGCGTTCTACTTTTTACTACAGCGTAGCGGCATTCTAAATGACATTTATTGATTGTAAATTAAGGTCGTAACCAACTGGTGATTTAAGAACTGTTACCGTTTGAGCGTTCGTCGATACAATTGATTAGTACTTTCCGGACAGGGGGAAATTGTTATGCGAATAATGAGGTATCTAAGATTCACAGCGGCGTCGTCGAGGACGCTTTTTAGACGCAGACTCGCGATATCTCTCTACTATTTGTTTTCATGAGATATTAATATCGCGCGTGCATTCCCGCCCGGCGTAATGAGAAAGGAAATTTAGGGATTGCGGCAGTGCGGCCCGTTGGATTTTATGCTAAACGTGTTCGAAGAGACGGCGACGAAGCGCATTCAATTAACTCCTTGACGAGAAATTTGACGACGCACACAAACGCAATCACGTTCCGGCTATTCTTCACATTTAATTTGCATGTGAAAAAATTATAAAACGCGTTGAAAAAAAAAATAAAGGCATAAAAACTACGTGCAAAATTATTTTTGAAGCAACCAATGGAAATATTCGATTGCATATCTAACCATGCATATAAAATGTAATATAAACCTAATTTTTTATTTAAAAATCCGACAAGGGAAACGTAGTAAAAATACTTCAAAATTTTACATATAATCCGCCGTATTGTCCTCAATTTTATAATTTTCTCGTGTCGAATAATTTTATCCGCTGTATGTTACTATAGTATAAAAGTATGAAAGCATTACACAGCTTTATCTAACATTACACAGTAATTGAAACATCGATCGAAAAGCAATATTACTGTTTAATAATTGTCAATAGCAAAATTACACAATGTCGAAAGCGATTGTTGAGATGTAATAGCCAAACGTAGTCAAAATTATAACGCTATTAATACAATCGGACACATTCAAATAACATTTATTACTTTGATTAATTTTGTAATCTAATATGTATATTCACCGAATTTTGTGCATTTATAACGAGTAATCCAAATTTTGAATCAGGATTCCAATACAGCATATTATTAATTAATGTCCATATCTTTCGCAATATTTTTTAAAATATACTCTATATTTAATGCTTATGAAATTAAAATATTATTAAAAATCGAAATAGAAAAATCCACGCGTTATGTATGTAACTATTATCGCATCAAAGAACATCGATTTAAATAATATTAAACCCGAAAATGAAGATATTAATTAGTAAATTTAAAGGGGAAAGGTTATTTCTCTCAAACACTATTTTTTCAGAGAATACAACGAATGTAATAATACATCCACTTAGTTCGACTATAATGAAAGAGGTAACATTGCCAAACGCGAACAGAGGCAGGAGTGAATGCAAAAGGGGTTCGCCCGGCAACAATCCAAACTGCCAATCTTGGCTTTCACCCTCTTTCTCCCTTCGTTTACCCTTGCTTCACGGTCGTTGGAATAAACGCGACGGGGCTAGCTTAATTCTTATTTATCGCGGCGCATTTATCGCGCCCTAAACATCTCTCTCTCCCTCTCTCTTTCTTGTCTTTTATTAAAGTACGGCGGCGTCGGAAATCGCATCGGAATCCGTTGCGCAAAGCCGACCGGGTATGGCATCCTTCCTCCAGGGCGGATCAGCTGACACGGAAAGCCCGAGAAAATAAAGAAAATGAGACAGCCGGACAGGGACGGATGGTAATTTTTGTACGAAATTTGTAGGATTTTCTATGAGATTTTTATGAAGATCCAACACGTCAACTAACTAGTACATATAACTTGATGAAATTCAACAGATACCATGTAATACTGGTTAAACATAAAAATTAAATCTTTATAAAGAATGCCACGAGTCTATTACTACTTTATTTTAAAGATTGAAGTCATTTGAATGACTTTTCTCTTATAAACTTTTCTTCAACTAAGTTTTTGCAGACGATATCTATAAATTCGAATGATGTCGAAAGGATTAAGTAGTGCTAGTCGTCATACAAATGCGCCCCTGCAAAGAGGAGAGAAGGGAGAACGACTTTTGGAGGGATTGGATGTTCCAGGCGGCTAGATACCCATGTTGAGAATCGCGTCTAGTGAGGTATGTACCTAGCGTACTGGAAAGGCGAGTTCATAGAGAGCAAGGCAGAGTTCCAAAGATATATTGCTGGCTCAACAACCTTCTAACAATAATCTATACCTAACTTCCTCACCGTCCTCCATCCCACCCCTTTACCCTCTCTGCTTCGACAAGGCTTGTTTCTCACTCTGTCTGTCTCTCTCTTTATCTCTCGTCCTTTTGCCCGTTGTTGAACGAAGCGACGTGCCTTCTAGCGCTCTCGGTTCTTCCACCTTCTGTACAGGGTGACCTGTTTTTCTGTCTCCGATGTGATATCTCACACAGTGACAAAAATACAAGTATTTTGTAGGAATGAAAGTCGAACGGTTTCGCAGCGGGATTAATTAAATCTTCAAGAATGATCTTCGAGATCATTTTGATTTCCTTACGAGTCACATATGTATGTGTAAAATAACATTTTACTAAGTATATGTGTAAAAACTATATTTACAGAGACAGAGTGCGCATAAATTACTGTTAATAATGATTTATAAAACTATATAAATGTTACTAATTTATTACATTTAAATTCTTTCATTTTTAGTAGAGATATATAGCAGTATTTCAATAATTTGGTATGCGGCATAAGATCCGACACCGGCTTTCCAAACACTACTTAATTTTCGTTAAGAACACATTAACACACATACACATACACATATACTCCGCTTCACGTAACATAAGCCATAAAACTATTTAACTTTCATTTAAGCTAAATGTTAACCTCTTTCTACGCGCACGTCTGAAGATAAATACAGATAGATAATTTCCGTGGTGGAAATGAAACGAACACCTCGTATATAGGTATACCGTTTCAAGACAGCCTCGAAGTTAAACTCTCCAACGAACCGCTCGTAATTTCACTTGCGCCACCCTAGTCCACGGAAACGTTTAATGTTACGTAGCTGGCAGGACTTCCTTACTATTTGTCCACGGGCGTATCCTCTGCTGCCAACAATATGACACAGTACCTCCGACAATAGTTTCACGTCAAGACTCGGGACCTTCGATTGAATGAGTGCTCATTAACCTGATCATAAGTCTCTACCTTCCGGCAAATTGCCAGTATTAGATATCGATTTACCAAATTATCGAACAATAACATACATCTTTAGGAGCAGAATATACTATAGAAAATGCAAATATAATGAGATCTTACGTAACATTTAAACAGAAAATAGTTAAATATGTATAATATGTTGTGAACATAATATATATGTACGTAATATATTAACATAATATATACGTATATAAATAAAGATAAACACACAGCCCTGTGCATTTTAAAGCATCATTCTATCTTGTAAAAAATATGTTGCTATTACATGTTATGTTATATTCTTGCACAAGATTTACATTAAATTTGAAGAGCTTATTTTATAGATAACGTAAAGATAATCTTTTTTTCGCGATTAATAATTAATTGAACATTACTTTCTTTTGTATAATTTTTTGATATATTAATCTCTCTCTCTCTCTCTCTCTCTCTAGTTTTTAATATTTAGTAGGTTCATAATTATATATTTTTAAATTTAAATTTTCACAAAGAAAAATAACGGAGAATCTATTAAAATTCGCGGAACCGCAAGTTATAGAGCATTTTGCCTGCGTTCTTAAGACTCAAATGTATTAAAATACGTATTAAAAATTATAAAAGACGTGTGTATATGGTCATGAATTTTCCGTCACTAGCAAAGAATCAATAGTTTCCGGCGACTCGTTGTCTGCAAAAGAACGCTCCCGGATTGTTGTCGCCTGAGCATAGCTGGCGTCGTATGATGATGCTCGTTCTTCGGGCAGGATTCATCAAGTGGCAGTTGCCAGTATCACAAGTGGGAAGATCTTCCGAAAATTTGAGTGTCGTTGAGTGAACTCTTTAATTTCTTAAAACAACTGAACATAAAGCGCTTTATTATATTATTTGCCATAGTGAGTTATTCTTTAATATTTTTTTTTTTTTGTGAATTTTGGTGTTGATATTAATTATTAATATAGTGAAAAAAACTGTTTATACGTGAACACTACGATTTATTCTTTCAAGTTAACGTGCTCTTTGTAAAAAACCGCGGTTTCTCTTTTGAAGTTCCCCATTATCATTTATATATTATTTGTCACATTTTTTGTTTCGACTTTCGATAATTTATGGTAATTTTTTATGTTTTATGTTTGATGATATTTTGTTATAATTTTGTTATTTATTACATTAAATTTGATGCATATACATATAAATCAAAATGAATAATAAAATCTTCTATGTCATAATGTATAGTACAAAAACGTTTTTAATTTATAAATATTATTAATTAAAAATTATATTCTTTGTAATAAATGTTATAATCTTCTTCATCAAATTAATTTGAGTTATTGATTTATAAATTTAAGTAAAATAATTTTTGTAATATAGTACACCGTGCGACATTTAAAATTCTTTTCGTTGATATGAATTTATTCACAGGCAACAAATATAAATATTTTGAGCTTTCTTTCTCGTTATCTCATCGCGTTTATATTATTATTAAGTTTCAATATAGTTCAAATATTTTGAAAACTGCAGAGTTTTGTTAATTGTAACGGATATCCATAGTAATGAAAATTTATCATTTACAGCAAAAATATCGTAGACGATATAAACTTAAACCAAATAATATTCTATCTTCTTCATCATTGATCATGTTTTATTATAATTTTTATTCTTTTTTTTTAGCAATATGATAATTATCTTTCTCGATACAATCACAAATTGTTATAATATCTAATCTTTCTATCATTTCGCAGAGATCTGAGCTATTAAAAAAGTAATGTTTTTGATATTCAAAATGTTTTGATATTCAAAATACAACATTTATACAGGGTGACACGTAAAAACCGCCCACTAAGTACATAGCGTAATTCCTTATCAAAAAATGAGTCGGAAAGTCTTAAACCATTTTTTTCTATAACTTCTTTATTGAGCGTTATAGAAAAGTAAGTGGGCGGTCTTTACGTGTCACCCTGTATATTTCAGATAATTGGTGTAATATCGCGAGACTAATAACGACTGTTTAGATAAAGAAAACTGACCTCTTCTAGTTAGATTTTTTCAAGAAAAAAGTTAAACACATTCTCATGACGCATTTTGAAATACACACATTAGGAATTATTATTTTTGGAATTTTAATCTCAAGTAAGATAATTTATATCGTAACTCCATAGATAACTACACTCTAGTTCTGTAATTATATATATATATATTGTATATATCTATAATGTGAAAAATGATGTTTATGTTTATGCTTTTGTACTGATTTTCTATTTCTTTTTCAACATTAATCCCAAAAAGTGATATAAAAATGTATGAGTATAATTGAATATTATTTCCGTAACCTGTACAGAATATTATAACATATGTGTATTTTTATTATAGGAATAACAATTTACTAATAATATACTTTTACTTCTATTAACTTGATTTATATATATTTAATTTCTACAACAAATTTAATTTATTAATACAATACATTTTCTTTTTAGAATGTTTTTCATTTATAATGAATTTTAGCTAACAAAGTTAATCAATTAGATTAAGCGATATTATCTTTTCAGATATTGTAACAAAACCTGAGAATTCATCAAATAAATTTGATAAACATATAGAACTTGATACAAAGGAAAACATTTATAAAACTACATTGGAAAATAATACATATATAACGATAGAAAAAGTTGATAACAATCAAGACGGTAGTTTTTATGTAATATGGCCTCTATACCCTTTAATCATGATAGTATTTGTAATATTGTTTCTATTCCAATGGACTAATACCAGGTACATCGATTTATGCAATAATTATGTATATAATTTTATATTCAATTAATTTATTCTTACAAGTTATTTTATGTACTCAATTGAATAGTAAATTAAAACTATAGTGACGGCGAATATTTAAAATATGAAATACAAAACAGTATTAAAAATTTGTTACTATATTTATTACTTCCATTTAGTTATTTTAATTTTATTACTAATAAAATAAATAATAAAAATAATAATTGTCGAAATAAATAATTTTAAAATTAAAAAAGAGTTACAGCACTAAAATGTGTGTTACTAACTTAACTAAAATGAAAACTTTATTTTAAACAAAAAATTATTAGAATATATAGCAGAAAGTCTTATCCAATTTATCATAAATGTTTTTATTATTATAAATAATTTTTTAGATGTGCATGTGACAGACGGTTTATTGGAAGAAATTATTTTTGCTTTAGCGAATGTTGCTTTTGGTACATTCGTAAGTTTCGTAATACGAATCCTAATTCTGAACACGAGCCCTATGGGCTTAGGATGAGCCTATACAATTATCAATCAGAACCAGTCAATTATTATTATGTATATGAAATACGTAATGTAAGTAAAACTTAAATAGAATAAGTTATATATATATATGCATATATTTACTATCATACATTATATGTATAACAAAAACAAAACTATTTTCTCTGATACTTTAGAACAATGTTACCTGACCAGCGGTTACAGAAAAGAAAGATGTCAACCAATATCAGCAAACTAAATATATATATATATATATATATATATATATATATATATATATATATATATATATATATATATATATATATATATATATATATATATATATATATATATATATATATATATATATATATATATATATATATATATATATATATATATATATATATATATATATATATATATATATATATATATAT
>NW_021849211.1:1006277-1064470 GCF_003651465.1 Formica exsecta
ATATACACATATATACTGCGAAGTTCGCCGGTGGCACGCCTAAAGCGTACGTCCCACGATCTAGCCGTGCAAAACACGCGCTTATTCGCCAATCCTTTTTAATTAATATATCAATAATTATATCAATATATCAATAATTATTGCAAAAATTGTAAAATGGTAAAGAACTTTTCTGTTCAGTTTACTGTGCTCTACCCGCTCACGAGCGTTGTCTAGGGTGCTTTGGGACATCCTGTATATACAGGGTGAGGCAAATAAAACGTTACAAGCCAATAACTAAAAATATTTTTGAATCAAATAGTTGTTCACGAGAAAGTTTCATGTATTTGAAAGGCCTTTCTAACTATGTAAACATAAAGACGCTCTCTCTTCCCTTTTAAAGAGGGCGGCGGGTAATTTTATAATTTCAAATGGAATCCCTTATAAAACGAAGCTTGTGCTAACGTGACCCCAGAAATGTTGTTTAGATTAAGTTAGACAAAATTTTGTAGAAAGAATTAATAAGTGTTTGGATAAGAATGGACAACAGTTCAAATATTTAATAATAAAAAAATAGAAAAACTATGGCCTTTCATTTAATTTATGGTTTTATCATTAGTTTCAATGCACTCTACTTTAAAGTTTAAATGCTTATAACTTTTGATAGAAGAATTTTTCAAACAAATGTTTCAGATAAAATTTACTTATTTTTTCCCATAGAATCCAAATATGTAAGATTTTATAGAGGGTTCCATTTGAAATTATAAAATTATCCCCTGCCCCTTTTGAAGGGAAAGCGAGGGCGATTATATTTACATAGTTAGAAAGGCCCCTCGAATACATGAAACTTTCTCATGAACAACTATTTGATTTGATTGACAAATATTTATAGAGTTATTGGTTTGTATCGTTTTATTTGCCTTATCCTGTATATATGTATATATTTGATAGAATAATTTGATCTAAGACACATACAAGTGTAGTAAAAGCAAATAGATAAATATCAATGTATGTATATATACATACATGTGTGCACTCTGCTATACGTATAATGTTTGCACGCGTTGAGACACGTGTTCGATCTCCGTCCTGTACTCCGCCGTTTTACTGTGTATCCAATCCTGAGAAAGATTTCAGCAGTTATGTCACGAGAGTTCGTGCAATGATTTTACGATAAATTTTACGCGTACATGTATATATATATATATGTGCTCTGTTTGCGGCACGCATGCACGCGATCACGCCTTTTCCTTTCTCATCATGCACAAAATTCACTTCACACGCACGCATTACGAATCATTACGATGGTAATGCTACTGTAATGCTCGTACTTAACAGTCGGAAATAGGAAGAGCTGTCGTGCACTACAATTAAATTTGCACCGCAACTGCGACCGGGGATTTTGTCTCAGATTGCTCGGGACCCGCGATGCAATCGAAATTTGCAGACGACAATTTGACGCTAATAATTGTGCTAAAATATCATTATTTAACTTTTGCGATTTTTTATTTTTTTATTTAAATTACATGTAAAATTAAAAGAATTGAAATAAAAAAGAAAATATTATTTTAAATAGAAAATAACATTTACGTAAAAGTTGATTTTTTTATTGGATTATAAATGATTAATATAAAAAAAAGTTTTTTGATACTGTATATATAAAACATTTTCTGAAACGTACATGATTTATAAAATATAATATTTATATTATTTCGTTGCGAGAGAGACATAGATATATCTACTCTTATAAATCGCGTTATCGTAGATAGTTTCGTCCGATACATGAACTCACTTACTACTGCAATCGTTGCTGTTAAAATGCCACTGTATACATTTCACCGCGCGTTACTCTTTCCAATCTACTTTTCCAACAAACTTTGTTCAAATACATTCCCTTTAAAACTTACATTGGAAACTTATTCGCCGTGTAAGGCAGTGACGTGACACTCTCTCTCACAGCATTGAAGCGCTTACAGATCCGCGCAAATATATACACAGGATATATATTGTGCTCTTTCCTTCGTACGCAATTACATAAGCATACGCGTGTGAGACAAAGGAGTAAACGGAATTTCTCTCTCTTCTCTCAAAGACCAATAATTGAAAATTCACAATTCTAATACGATGCAGCTGCATGCACCATTACTGGTGCACCGTGTCGATTTTGATCTTTGTACTCGCCATACATATATATTATTAATACCGCGTATATATAACCGATGGTATGGATTATTGAATCTACAATGACTGTTGCACAAAAAAAACAGCCTTAGGACAGATTTATTTTTTTATGAATCGTGGCTGTGCATTGCAATATTCTCTCTGTCTCTCTCTCTCTCTCTCTCTCTCTTTCTTTCTCATATATAAAAATATGTTTTATTCTCGCGGCTTTTTTTATTGTAATTTCGTTGTCTATAGTGATGCGCCATTTTTTCTATAATATTTAATTAATAAAACCTTCTCTCTACCTTTTCCTCTTTATACGAGTATGCCAAAGAAAAATGAAATGCAGTATTTCGATTTTAATTGGCTGAAAGCATGTCAGGATAAAGATTCGTCAGAGACGCTTCATTCCGACAAAAAACTACTTTCATGATACAATAAAAATCCTTGATAAAATTATGCCTGCAAAGAGAAAGAAAGCTCGTTGCTACATCAATCGAGTTCATCCGTTTACTCATTGACATTACGACGTTCTCAAAATCAACTCATAGCAGTTATCTTTTTCCCTCCAATTTTCTTATTTTCTTTCCCAAGAATTGAAACAAGTTAGTAATCTTTCTGTTTGAAAACTGTACAGTTTTGGTTAAAGAAAATCCGAGAACTTGATAATTTATGTGAAAATTAAAAAATAAAATGTAGCGCATAATTATTAGCACCTTTTGAATAACAGTACTATTTTTAATAAGAAGGAAATTATACTTGATAGCTATTTTCTTCTACATTTCTCTGTTTTAGATGATAGAGTTGCACTGCATATATGCGCAGTGTAAGTTACAACGCGTCACATATGCGTTTCATATGCATATTGCGTATCTGTGGTTCCATGCATATAATAACAGATGCACTTCATACATATATATAGACTGAACAATGTACACGTGTAACAACAGAACACATATTCTTCGGGAGAGTTGCTTATACACGAACAATATATCCTTCCCTTCATTCTCGCTTTCCTTTTTTCATTTCCCACATCGCTGGTTTATCACCCCAATCTTGTACATGTATGTCATCTGATGGCAAAAGTGAAAGTCATTACTGTCCATTTGTCGTTCATTAAAACATATATATCTTTACAAAATTTACTTTTGATTTTAATAAAGAAGATGTGACATTTATTTAGAAAAATCTTCGCAAAATTTTTTTCTTTCTTTATACAACTTTTATTCGTGCTTTTCTTTTTTTTATCCATTTTAATATATTTCTTTGACAATAAATGTAAATTTGTTAAGAAACCTTAGTAGAAAACTTAGTGTTAAGATTCTCCTTATAACTTTCGTTGTTAAGGTAGAATCTTAAATGACAAAAAAGGCGATAGTATAAAAGCCCTACAGTTGAGTATCTAACAAAATTTTCTGTTTATTTCAGTCACATGTTGCAATGCACAATAATTGCAACTTACTTGCCATAGTTGCTTTACTGCATCTTGAAATTTGAAAAGATTCAGTTATTTCATATAAATTGTCCTCTTGGAATATTATTTGTGTACAATTTTAGTAGAATATAAAAATATCAACGCTGTGAAAATCTTTATCTATCGACTTTAAACATAATCTAGCAGAAGAAAAGAAGGTACTTGCCCCATTCGGAAATATCTCGAAGCAAAGTAGGAAGTTCGAGATTTTATTTAAAAATCGAATCTCTCAAGTCACGATATTGCATTGCTATACTCGTTGGAAATATTGTTTTGTGAACACGATCCATCTATCGCGTCGCGAGCTTCAATTGCACATTCGTCCATTTTCTCTTAACGTAGCAACGATACGACAAACGGAGGAAACGGCCGACAAATGGTATTAATAAATTGACCGGAATAAATCGAGAGTGTATGTAACGGGTAGAGAATATACGTCATGAATGTTATATTCGAACGATAAAAATTTGTCAGTATCTGGATTGATCGTGCTGAATTGTTATAGACATCATTCTGCGAAACTTGTAACTGTTGTAAAAACAACGATATCAAAATAGATTCAGATTAAATCATTCGACGGAAGTCGCTTCATAAAATTTCTTTATTTGTCTTGACTTATATTTTATAAATAAATCTACTATATTCTTCTATATATTAAGCTTCTAAACTATGTTTAGCAAATTAAAATTCACAAAAGTGCTATTTACGATATAAAATTTAATTGTAAAAGTAATAATAATATCGACTGATGTGAGAATGAACGAGTTCTATTCCCTCACCCTCCACACACACAAACTAGCTTTATTATTATCATATCAGCGAGTTTATCCAGCAATCGTAATGCAAGGAAAGGAGATTTCAATCTGATAACGTTGATTCATGATACCGTACAAAGTGTCCATTTAACGCCAACATCAATATTGTAAATGTGTTAAGCGAAATATAAGGCCAATTTAACGAGACATGACATCTCACTCAATTTATTAATAACGGTCAATCTATATTGTACAATATATTTCAGGATGCAGTATCAAGCGCATATATATATAAATATATATAATTGACAATATTAAATTTGTAATCAATTTAAAATTTTACTAATGAAAATAATACAAGGATACTGCAAGATTTGTTCATTCGTGCAACAACACAAATAATTTGTCCATCATCAAATAATAATTCAAATATTGCTCTACATGAAAAATATATCAATGTTCATATTGTTATAGCTATTCGTAAGAATTAAAGTTTATTTTCTTATCTGGTAAATTTTAAGAATTAAGAACGATACACTGAGAAAAAAAAGTTGTTAACTTGACTAAATGCGTTCAACTAATTATTATTTCTTTAATTGAAATGTTTAAGTATTTAAATTAAATACGACATATTAAATCTAACATGACGTATTTGACTTAAGTACTTAAATATTTCAATTAAAAAAATGATAATCAGTTGAACGCATTTAGTCAAGTTAACAACTTTTTTTTCTCAGTGTATATTTACAATATCTCTGAGGCATCATACCTAATTCTGTAAATACTGCATTTTATTATTGATTATATATTATTGAGGATATTTGCTTTTTGTGATGCATTCATCTTTGATATGATATTTTCTTCCTTTTTTCATCTTTATGCATGAAGAATACAACGCAGAAATGTAGAGTAGATTGGCTAATTCGTTTCTAGTTCACCAAGGTAAATTAATACTCGTCCTTCAACAATTACGTCCATTTACCTCGCTCTTTTATGTCGCTTCTCATTGCAGTGGCCTGCGATGGTTGTATAAATTAGCATGCCGAAAGCCTTTATGCGTGAGAGTGCTAATTTTTTGCGTTTGTTCATTCCCACGATCTTTCACTCGGAAACTCATCTTGCCTCGCGCTAAAATGTTCTGCAATGTTTAAAGTTTAGCAAGAAAGCCTTCGCATTGAAGATATTTCATATAAGTATGTATCCTAAAACAAAAACGTTGAATCTCTATATCCAATATACACGACAATCTCAATAATTTTGGCACATGTGTTTCTTTCTTCTGCCTTCTTTTTTGTTAACAAATATTTTGTGCCAACACAATATGCGCACTTCAGTTTAGATCCCAGCTAGATAACAATAGCTATCGATACAGATTTAGCAGCGTGCCAATAGTTTTTAATTAAAATCGATTTGTATCCCCAACACACACAAACACACACACACACACACACACACACATATAGAGCAAAAAAAATGAGAATACACGCAATTTGTATAACAGTTCAGCACAACACAACACACATTGACTATATGTTTTAATGTCCATTGGGTATTCTCAACACGTTCATAACGGGAGTGCTCCTATCTGATCTAAACCAGGTCACAATCAATCACTTATATATTCGATTTAGTGCATCACTCATGATATTTATATTGTTGATATTTATTGTAACTCGTGTAAAACCTGACGCGTCTCTTTATTATCAATAGTTCTAAAATAGCAGTGTCAAAAAAAAAAAAAGTAAAAATAATTTAATGCGATAGAGATTATTCTTATATAGTAAAGTGAACAAATTAATAATAATAAAACGTATTAATTATAAAAAAAAATTTTAAATTTTGAAAAATATTATTTTAATTTTAAAGGAAATTTTGACATTAAAGTTTATTGATTTGCCGAAATAAATAAAAATAGAAAATTTGAATATAAATAAAACTTAATCAAACTTGAGAGATTTTTCTAACTTATATATATTTATTAAACCTTATTATTTTTTGTTAACTAATATATTCCGATATTCTAATATTTTATTTGTCTTTATGCAGCATAAAACGTTTGAACATCTTAACTGCAATGGCCCTTAGCGATATCTCTGCGCCAGTTATCTGTTGCATGAATATATAACTTTTAGTATCGCCATGCTTAGAGATGCCCGGGCTGATGTTATTACGCCTATCGGGTAATTCCGTACTGAACACGATGGCATAACTGTTGCTGCAGGGGCAAAGGAGAAAAACTCTCTTCATAAAAGTCTCATGGCGAAATGGAGGGAGCCAAAGTAGTTCTCCTTGTGCACGCGAAAGTGGGAGAGCCGGCCGGAGAAGCAGTCGCCGGCGGAATGCAATTTGTATTAATTTCAACGGAATTAGGAGTTACGCCTTGGGCCGCAATTAAAATTTGCATAAACAAATTTTACTCGTCGGTTTAAGCTCGGGAAAGATGGGAAAGGCGTTTCCCTACTTTCCAGCCTTTCTATCTCTCCCTCTCGTTTTTTTCCGGACGTTCCTCTCTTTCAGTTAGACGCATTTCCGCCTATATTTCTATTTTGTTGTTTTTTTTTTTGCCATCATCTCGCGAATGTACGGTGCATCTCCCGTCAAATAAAAATCGACTAATTGTTTCCCGACCGTATTCTACTTGATTTTCTCGCTCGAGCAACATTCTGAGTCCTACTTAAATTTCTTTACAGCGATATTCCTATTTATCGTCGTTCCGTAAAATAAAGTCTATTTACTTGAGCTCAAACAATGTGAAAATATGAATCATATAAATTAAGAATTAAGAAGGTATAATTAATTCAAGATAACAGATATTTTATCTGTTAAATATCAAAAGAGAAAAATTTGTATTGTAATTTCAAATTGTAGTTTTTCTATTTTATTTAAATTCAAAGCAATTTTATATACGATAAATAGAAACAAATGATAAAAAACGGAGTTTCCAATTTTATCAAATAATCAAAATATGTATTTGTTCAATGCATAGTTAGAATTTCTGCCTTTTTTCTATTATAGATTCATTTTTTCGTCATATTTCTCGCATGTTTTATCTCTTTTCCTCTTCTATGTGAATTTTTTTCATTAATTTTTTTCTCTCTTTTTTTTCTTTCCATTCTCTATTTTATCCCTGATATCTTTTTTTTTTATTTTTTCCGTCTTCCCAAGTTCTTTCATCCCCCAATTTAGTGCAGATTCCAAAATGCACTTCTTTACTTGTCAAACTTTGCGACTTCTCTCTTTTTCTCTCTCTCTCTCTCTCTCGTTTTTTTCTTTTTGTTTCTCTCCATCTCTCTGTCACTTTTCTCTAACAATGTAATTATTTTATATCTACTAACATAATGATAAAAAAAATGTCAAGAGTAAAGGGCTCGTCAACGCTATCAAAGAATCTTCGTACCGGTTGAGAGCAGGAATAGCAGCCTATACATTTAGCTTTGACGAGTCCGGGTTTGACTACCGGATGCTCGAGGCAAGCAGAGACGAGAAAAGAACAAAGTGATGCGAGGAAGCGTGAGTCCGAAAAGTGGATGCGCAGAATTAGTGTGAAGAACGAGTGGAGAGAAGAGAGTAAAAGTGCGCCCCGAGATAAAAGGGGCGCTTTATAACAAGCAGCACTCAGGGAACTCGACGGCCGCGGGATGCAACGCAGCATCGCCTCCCACAGTACATTTAATTAGGTGCAGAAATGTTCCACATTAAAGAATTAAGAAGGTGTCACTGCCGAGATTCTTTTCTAACGTCACCGAGATTTCTTTTTTCTACGGGTATTGAGACAAAGAATCTTTATTTCCTTCGACCAGCCAGAAATCCCTTTTCCTTATGGAAACTGTATGTGCAAGACTCTTACAAAACTGCGATTTTCTTAAATTACATAATTCTTAAATAATTCTTGCTTTAATATGTTAAAGTCATATACGGCAGAAAATATAATTGCATTGCAACAGAAATTAATATGTGTATAAAAATAAAAAAATAACGTTATAAAAAAAACAAAATATTTTTTGAATAACGAACTCTAACGCGTAATCGGTTAATATGAAATAAAATTTTTAAATACTTAGCTTAAAAAATAATCCTAAATAAATACATTTTAAACTATAATAAAAAAAAAGAAAAAAATTTATAAAGGATTATCAATTTCTATTTGAATTTATTTGTATCGGTTTAATTTACATGTATCTCCCTTCTTGTGCAGCGATCTTATTATTCAACGATATCGGTCGTAACGGCCGACTCTGCATCTTTTTAATCACACTGTCTTTACGCGAGTCGTGTTTTTTTCTTAAAAAGCGCAATTTGCCCATTTTCACTGTCCATCGAGACGCAGAAGTTTACGGGGTACGTTTATGCCGTTCCTATCACAGCAATTAAGGCTGTAATCCGATAAAATTCGCCCGTTGGGTCGATGAAGAGACTAGACGAGGATGCCCCAGTTTCCGAACCAACGAGCGTCTGATAATGAGTTTAGTCCCGTCCCGTGGAAGCGCCGTGGGTTAAAAGGGTTCAAACGACTCGAAGACCGCTTCCGTCAGCGAAACACTAACTCAACGCAAGAGTATGTTATAATAAAAGGATCAAGTCACAACAACTAGCAGAATCTTTCTTGTAAAAACACTTTTCCTTGCAAAAACAAAAAATATGTTTTTTTATTAAAAGCCAGCGTATGACGTAACACGCTAATGGCTAAAACGGGATTAATTTTGCAAAGAAGATTTTAGAACTACATTGTGTAAATGTTGAGAAAGATAATAAAGCATGGGATGGAGAACAAATCTGTAAATTAAAAAATTCCACTTTTCTTTTATGTAAGCTATCTTTTTTATCGTAAAAGGATTCTCTCACGGATGTGCAATTTAACGCTTTTTAATACAATATTACCACGTAAAAATTTAAACACGTATAACATACACGCCAGTGCACATATGCGTTGAACAATCATGTGAGAAATTAACCAGTAAATAACAATAAGAACAATAATAAAAATTGAATTTTTTTTTATTTCTGTTTTTCTATGATTCACAAATGTATCCGCGCGAAGTTTCACATAATGTGTAAATACGATAGATATGCTTGCAATGTTCATCGTGCATTTACTTTATCCCCAAGGATTTCTACGATACAGTTGTCATTTTTGAAATGCGGAATCTTTATAGCATGAAAATGTGTCGGATAGCTTTCTTCTCCGCTAGCAGAGAGAGAAGAGAGTTCCATTTCCTGTGTTTATTTCCGCCCCTTACCTTCCCGAGTAGCGCATTAAAATGTTTTTATATATGTAATCTTATGCCGTATCACTGATTTCATTCTCTCTTACGAAATTTGCCAACCTATCCGGAAATTTCAATTCGAAAATGAAAATTAATATAATATATGTCTTTGTTATGCGTAAGAAATATTGTAACCAAGTTACAATACGGTTACATACGATTCAGAAACTTGTACTATGTAATCATGTAGATTCTTATCAATAAGATGTGAAAATTTGTTTATACAGTATATATCATACATCAGGAATAAAAACTAGCACTACTAAAAATAAAACTCATTTCAAAAGAAATCAATTAATTTTACTCTAAAAGATATCACCGAATAAAATTTTTAAACATTAATTTTCTTCTTTTCATTGAATACAATTCGGTAAAAATATGTAGAAAAAGATTATGGTCTTTTTAAAATTTTGTATTTTTGAAGAAAATAAAAAAAATATTTAATTTTAATTTTTCTAAAAGCAGTTCTGAGATACATTTATGTACACACAGAAAAATACATACTATATACAAGTAAATATTACTTGTTTCAAGTATTTCAAAAGTTCATATATCTGCAAATCTATCATAAGTTCATCATAAGCATCAAATTTATTCAAAATATATTCTGAATCCTAATAAATTTAATATTTCAATCAAGAATATTAAATTATATAATTGAAAGAAATACATTAAATTTTTCTGATCTAATAAATTTTCTTACATTAAATTAACCATATCTGACTTTTCTTCGATAAAATTTTATAATATTCTTCAAAAGAAAATATTTACTTTTTTTGAGTACATGATAATGAGTATTTCTAAAATTTGTGACAAGTCTATTTTAAGACTATTATTAAGAAAATATTCTTTGTTAAAGATAACTGTTACTTAAAAGAAGTAAAGTAAACTGAGTAATCATTTTACTTAGCAATAGAATAATATTTTTCTGTGTGTAGTTTTATTCAAATTACGTGTTTGAAAAACGTATTAATGTATTGCGTTACATGTCAGAAACAAAAAATCAAAAATAAAGGAAAATAATGCAAAGAGAGAACAATGTGGTTTTAAAATTTCCGTGTAAATGAATTTCCCGAGACGCTACATTTCGCGGGAAATATAACAAAATAGCTGTTAAATGATGGGTACTTGTATCGGATACCTAAGGAGAACAAAATAAAGAAGAATCGATTTATTCCAATGTAATATTGCCTTTAAAGACTAGACAATGAGTAAATCTTATCCCAAACTTCATTATTCGCGCATTATCCGGTGAATAATCGGTAATCGATATTTAACGATGCTGTTTACACCCTAATAGCACGCCTAATTTGAATAAATCTCGAAACCGACCATAATTTTTTTACGGCTGTTTATCGTGCGTCAAAGAATCTAAAACCACAGATATTGTTGAAAAATATATAGGTTTATTAAACCAGAAATTGATTTTTACCAAATTAAAAATGTGATAAAGTTTTCAAAATGTAAAAAATAATATATATATATATATATATTTCCACTATTTTAGGTGCTCTTACCGAACATGAAATATACTCACGCTTGTGAAATACGAGATAAACGGACTTCTTTATCATAGATTCAGCAGGGACTGAAATAGAATTTCATACAAATATAATTAATGACCGTTCTCTTTCTCCCTCGAGCGCACTCGTGTAGCCTGCCATGAAAAACATGACGTCAGCATGAAACACATTCGTTCACAATCCAACGAGTCACGCTTTGTACAGAGAAATCTCATTGTTGCTGGTACATATAGAACAACTATAGAATCGCAAGAGTGATAATATTACAATTTTTAGGACAGGAAGCCCATCCTTTTTTCTGGCTTTTTCCTTCTTGCAGACGACGCTTTTTTTTTATTATTAATTTTAGAAGAAATTATCTTGTTCTATGATCTTTATTATATCAATATATATGAAATTCAAACTGAAAAATGAGCAATAATAATAACTGGGAAACAAAAGTTCTCTGAGGTTTCATATTCAGTATATTCTTACTCAACGGTACAAATCCAAGGATTTAAAATATCCTGAAGCGAGTTAGTTTTCTGATGGCGCGAATAATGGAAAAAAAAAAATTTTTAATAAACAACAAATGTATGCGTTGTGCGTTGTTAATTAATAATTAAAAACGACTGGTTTTTGTTCAACGTATCACACAACAATAGCTATGCAGATATATTTTACACACATATATATATATATATATATATATATATTTCCACTATTTTAGGTGCTCTTACCGAACATGAAATATACTCACGCTTGTGAAATACGAGATAAACGGACTTCTTTATCATAGATTCAGCAGGGACTGAAATAGAATTTCATACAAATATAATTAATGACCGTTCTCTTTCTCCCTCGAGCGCACTCGTGTAGCCTGCCATGAAAAACATGACGTCAGCATGAAACACATTCGTTCACAATCCAACGAGTCACGCTTTGTACAGAGAAATCTCATTGTTGCTGGTACATATAGAACAACTATAGAATCGCGAGAGTGATAATATTACAATTTTTAGGACAGGAAGCCCATCCTTTTTTCTGGCTTTTTCCTTCTTGCAGACGACGCTTTTTTTTTTCTCTACGGAGAATCATTATTCGCTGGCTTATAAAAGAAAATTATTATTCAGTGGCAAGTCTCGTGATAAATTACCATTGTGCAAAGGGACGCGTAACGAGAGCAAGAGAAACTTTTGATAGTTACAAAGACAGAGACACGGGAGTCAGGCCCTCCATATAGATATGTTTAAGTTTCCACGCCGCGCTGTGTCAAACTCAAATCATTAAGGAAATTCATATCAAAGTTCCATTATTACCAACAGTCTCGCAGTGTATACGTAATTTTCTCTTCGGATTGTTAACCGAACTTGCTGCCACTCGTAATCACACGTACGTGTATGAGAAATCAGACTGTAAAGGTTACTTAGAATATCATGAAAACATTTCGTTATCTCGATGTTGAAACCGCTCTACGTTCTCATAGCGAGATAAATACTTGTCTAGGATATGTAAAAGTAAATATTTAACTAGTTATTTACTATTTTTCGCGATAGTACTCCTCATTGGTTCAATTATATTTAATTATGTCTTCACTTTCTCGAGTAAAAGCTAATTTTTAATTTCCTGCTTTTATTATACCGTCATTTTCGGTTGGCGCCGCGACGAAACCGCGATGAAATGCGGTTGCCCGCTAAACTTCCGTCTTTTAGAGATACCCAGGAACCCGCGGGGGTTAAGTACGAAGGTCGGTTTTCTCAAAAGAGCAGGAATCGTCGTCGTCGGCCGGGCGCGCTCCCGGTTACGGTAGCCAAGTTTCTCACTAAATTCACGAACTTTAATGGATACGATTTGCTCGCGGTGTGCCAGGTAAGTCGTCGTTGCAGACGGCGTCGCGGAAAGCCAGAGGCGGTTACGAAGCGCGTGATAAATACTGGTGCATCCTGATGAAAGGGCTGCGAGACAAAAATAACTTTACTTTCGTTCTTGAGCTTGCGCGCTGTTCCGGAATGTGATTTCATGAATCGGAAGAAACGTAAGTACTTCTTTTTCGTAACCTTTTTTTCGTTTTTTTCGTACCTTTGTATCAATATTTTCTTGGATCTGTCATAAATCGTCGAAAACTAAATGATATCTTCTCTCGCGCGAGAGAGATAGTATTTTTCAAAAAATATATATATTATAAGATTTTTTTAATAAAAGAAATTCTAGCTTCTTCAATATCTAATTCTCTTAATATGTAATATTATATTTTCTGTAAACATATCATGTTATTAAAAAAGTATGCACAATAAAAATGAGATAGAAGAAATCTGAGACGGCACGCAGGCTAATAGATATTTATAGAGACATTACTGTCAGAACTTTGCCAGAAGACGTATTGTATTTCATAAATCAAACAGAATTAGATAAAAAGCTTAATATTTCAACAAATTTATCGATTCAATGGAAATTTTCGAATTGACATTTCGATAAATTTATGATTCTTTAAAAATTCTCAAGTTATTTTTGCTTACAATATATTTGTTTTCAAATTTTTGTTTGAAAGATATTAATGATTTTTAAGACATGTGTTCCATTTGTATGCTTTTTTATATCGTGTCGAATAAAGTGTACTATCACAATTTTTATTCAAATTCTCTTTGATATCTCTTTTTCTCTTTTATGTAAAAATATATTATTATTTAGTATTAAAATTCTTATGTGTTTAAAATCCTCTATCTTGCCTATTCCTGCTCGCAACAAAACATTTGTATGAATTATATAGTTGTATTAATTAGATTGATTTGTGATTTCTATTTTTTTTCGGAGCAATACGATTGCGTCTATCCGGTTTTTAGGCTTGGAACGCATTTAATTGTCGATCCATCCGCCGATTTCGATCGCGATCTTTAGTTGGCCAAACATGACTCTCTGCATTTTAATCAACAAGCGCACGCGGGGATTTATCGAGCAGGACGTTAAACTTAACCCCGTATTGACCAATTTTAACGGTTTACCTTCACTACCTTGTTACCAGCTGCCTCGGGGTACGTAGACCAGAGGGCTTACGAAGAAGTTGGCGAAACAGGGTTGCACCTATCCTTAACCACGAAGAGTTTGACGTTACGTTCGGTATCGGGTATATAGCTCGAGGGAATGAATTACGGGTGAATGGCTCGGAAAAACTATAGGTCGCCCGGATAAGTAAAGGTATAAATTTGAAGAAAATTTCGATATTATTAACTGTGAGAAAATTATTCCGATGCCGACCATTATTTTTTTAAATCGTCTATATGACTATTGCATGACTTTTCTTCGTTAAAAGAGATGTTAACTCTCGCAGCTTGTTATTCCAACGTGAGGTGTCTACCTTATTCCGCTTTTGACTCTAGTCCACTGTCTTTTTCCCCATCGGAATTTCCCATCCCACATCATCTGTCAACGTTCGCACCCCTTTTGCGTGCCCACCAGCCGCAGATAACCAGCTTGGCCGACATCCAAAGCCAAACGGAGGGTGCATTCCAATAAGACTTTTCACCCTCTTGTAACGCGGTCCGTGTAACAAGTAATACATGTATACTCGGCGGACGCTATAACGTGGGGTGCGTAAAAGTATGTGGATATAAGGGTAACTTTGGTGAATTTTGCGCTTTGCGCGCCAAGAAATTTATATCGCTGCGGCAACACGTCCAATCTCTAAGAACGATTTATAATCCAACAACACATTAAATATCGTTTCGCGATATTTTCTCGATTCGCGATTCCTAACAGTTTCTTTTAGTCGCGTTTCTTAGTCGTAATGTAAAATGACATATGTGCACAGTATGGCGTTTTCGAAACTTTATTGTATATAAATGCTAAAAATATCTAGTGTAATATGATAAAAATTCGCGTTATGTAATTTAATGATAAAACTGCTAAATAAAAATAAGGAATCATAAAAAAATATTAAAAATAAGATTATTGTGTTATTTTGATTCTTTTCATCTTTAAAACATTTGTTTAACTCAAAGTTTATTCATTTAATTACTACTACTAGAACCATATTTTACTTTAAGTAAGGGATCGAACGTGCAATGTATGCGAAAAATGTGAGTTTGACCAGCTGGCTGTCAACTTTTTCTAAGGTAATCAATTTAAATTTAGACCAAGTTCTATCAAGAGAAAAAAAAATGCAAATATAAGTCTAACAAAATTTGCAACAACCTATTTTTGACATATACTTATATGTATAGCGTGTTGTAAATATTAATTTATTAAGAAACAGAACAGATTAGATATTATAGCTACTAAAATATTATGTATGTATATACAGTAGTTAGTGTTAATATATTTCTTTATATTTTTTTTCAATAATTTTAATAGACTTATGTAAATAAATAATAAACAAATCTCTAAATTATTCACACATGAATTAGTAGGCAGCAAGTGATAAATTTAAACATTTATAAAATAATTGTTACTGTCTAGCGAAATCAATGGAGATACTGAAAATATATGAAAAGCATCTTCTATCAATCTTTTTTCATCTCAGAAATCAATTTGTTAGAAGATCTTTGTCGCGAATGATTAACGGTTACAAAGTAAAGTGTCACTGCTGGCGCCGCATTGTGATAATTTCACAAGGAATATTGTCAAACGTCGGTATTCAAACATGACTGTCAATGTGTCAGCGCCCTCGAAGTTGGTCGAAGCGGAACCTTTACGTGGTTTGACAGGTTCTCACGCCAGCCTCTCTCTCTGTCTCTCTTTTTCTCTCTGGCGAAGAAAATTTTTCCACCGACACGCAATCACGCGGCGTTATCCACCTTCGTAAGCCAATTATCGTGCTTCAATCGTGATTTCGTCGCGGTCGATTCGTTGGCGAACGGTCGGACAAAAAGGTCAGCTGAAGAACAGCAAGCTCGAACGAAAGCTCGCGCTATTAGTCTGCTCGGAAATCCGAATTGCGGGTCAATAATTAAACCCATACTTCCTCTCTGACATGCGCGAGGCTTTGATTCTCATGAATTTTCAAAGAACGCGAGAAAAGCAAACAAATTATGCACCGAAGCAAAAAATGGGGAAAAAAGAGAGAGAGATTATGTATATGTATGAGGTTTAGAGCAAATGCGAGAAACATTTGAATCGATAATTTTCGAAATAATAGAGACCGTGTTCAGCGAGCCTACATTATTTCGCGACGCGTTATTATTATTATATGCAAAACAAATCCGTCATAGCTCGCCACTAGTTCTATTAGAGAATAAAGTACGTTCATTTTGATGCGTTGAATGCCAATCATATCCTGACTTGATTGACGAGAAAGTAGTATTATTTGTTACAATTTGACACAATTCAATAATGAAATTTAAACAAGATTTACATTTCTGAATGTAATTATTTCTTAAATGTTATAATATCATAATGTTATAAAATCTTTTTTTTAATAGATAAAAGATTTAAGAAAAATATATGACTTAAAACTGGTTCATTCATATCCATTCTTATTAAAATTAATCTAATTCTACCATATTTAAGTAATAAATAAATCATTTCTTTTTTAAACTTTTTACTTAAATCTTACAAAAACTTAAATCATAGTTTATGTCTATGATTTATCTCTTCCTGAATTGCTCTATCATATTGTAATTATACAACAATCTTTGTTGTATATAATTTATGTTGTATATTAATCAGTTTTTTTCTGTAATCTAATTATCGAATAATTTGTAATTTTAACAGTATATAGTCGGTTTATAAATTATATGTAAGTTTGCACGAATAATGCCCGCGGCGCTTCGATTTTTACAACCGTCTGCGTTTTCGCCGCGATAAAAGTGGAAAAAAAACACGAGACAAAAGCGGAAAAACCGCCAGAAGAAGATTGAGGTGGGAAAAGAGGGAAAGCGTAAGAAAAGCATGCGGGACTATATAGCATTTCTGCGGGTGAAAAAGAGGCGAAGAAGAGACAAGAGAAAAAGAGACAGAGCGAGCGCAGCGTCGGATACGGAAATGGCGCAATGTCCCGCGGGATATGCGCCGCGATTGTTTTGGCCAAGCTCCTATTTCTACGGCTTTATGGGTAACGGAGGGAATTTGTGGCGTTCCGTATATAGAGCCACGCAACGAGCACCCGGCACTTTTGCCTCTTCGTGGGTCGCGGTCGCATCGCCATTAGTTACAGACCCGCTACCGGCTCTTCCCCTCTCACTTTCCTCTCTCCCTCTCTCTCTCTCTCTGTCGTTCGTTTTCACCCCCTTCGCACAATTGTTCTTCTTATTTCCCAAAGTTGTGCCGAGAAAGAGAGAGTTGCCCGGCTGCCGCGACCAACCGCCGCCAGCTTTTTCCACTGGCCGCGCCTGGTACAATAGTTACACCGTTCTTTGTATCGGCGCCGGGATCAACGCGGTGGATACCGCTCGAAGTTGCTCCAGTTCAAAGTTGAAGCCCAGTTTTTCTTTTACCAACCCGAGGCGGGATTGTACCCTTTGACAGGGGGTTAAAGTACGTCGGCAAAAAATATCATTCCTCGGACGGCCCCCATCGGCCCTCTCCGGCGATCATTAAGATAAATTGAAGAGAAAATTAACGGATAGAAAAAACTAATGTCAGGACTCGTTAATATTTTAATAAAAATTTTAATAAAAATACTCGTTAATAAAATTTTTGTACAGGATCTTAGTATATTATATATTAGTTTGTGGTAAAAAGTTCGTAGATTCTTCTCTTTCTCTTCCTTTAACGATAAGATAATTATACAATGGCTATAGAACAACGAATATAATAAATGAATGTATATATTATTCTCTCAAAAGCACGTGATTATTTGCTGCTTTATTTTTTTGTTTTCGGATATCTTTAATTTGCAGGAAATTTAAATTTTATTTATCAAGTTGTATAACGAATTTTAGAAACGTACAATAAAACAAACAAAAATTTATGTTGCTTTTAAAATCAACAATCCATCAATAATTTTTAAAAATTACGCTTTATATTATTGAAAATCCGTTCAGTTATCTCGTCTAAACTAAACCTGACATTTTATAAACATTGCGCGCGGTCTCTCTCTCTCTTATAATAAACATGTTGACGTAAAATTTGGCAAAGAAAACTCGCTTTGTTTCCGGAAAGAAGATCGCGGTAACGATGTATGCACGCGGTAAACTGGTCTTAATTTGGTTAAACAATATCTCTCTCTCTCTCTCTCTCTCTCTCTCTCTCTCTCTCTCTCTCTCTCTCTCTCTCTCTCTCTCTCTCTCTCTCTCTCTAGCATTTCTGCGGGTGAAAAAGAGGCGAAGAAGAGACAAGAGAAAAAGAGACAGAGCGAGCGCAGCGTCGGATACGGAAATGGCGCAATGTCCCGCGGGATATGCGCCGCGATTGTTTTGGCCAAGCTCCTATTTCTACGGCTTTATGGGTAACGGAGGGAATTTGTGGCGTTCCGTATATAGAGCCACGCAACGAGCACCCGGCACTTTTGCCTCTTCGTGGGTCGCGGTCGCATCGCCATTAGTTACAGACCCGCTACCGGCTCTTCCCCTCTCACTTTCCTCTCTCCCTCTCTCTCTCTCTCTCTCTCTCTGTCGTTCGTTTTCACCCCCTTCGCACAATTGTTCTTCTTATTTCCCAAAGTTGTGCCGAGAAAGAGAGAGTTGCCCGGCTGCCGCGACCAACCGCCGCCAGCTTTTTCCACTGGCCGCGCCTGGTACAATAGTTACACCGTTCTTTGTATCGGCGCCGGGATCAACGCGGTGGATACCGCTCGAAGTTGCTCCAGTTCAAAGTTGAAGCCCAGTTTTTCTTTTACCAACCCGAGGCGGGATTGTACCCTTTGACAGGGGGTTAAAGTACGTCGGCAAAAAATATCATTCCTCGGACGGCCCCCATCGGCCCTCTCCGGCGATCATTAAGATAAATTGAAGAGAAAATTAACGGATAGAAAAAACTAATGTCAGGACTCGTTAATATTTTAATAAAAATTTTAATAAAAATACTCGTTAATAAAATTTTTGTACAGGATCTTAGTATATTATATATTAGTTTGTGGTAAAAAGTTCGTAGATTCTTCTCTTTCTCTTCCTTTAACGATAAGATAATTATACAATGGCTATAGAACAACGAATATAATAAATGAATGTATATATTATTCTCTCAAAAGCACGTGATTATTTGCTGCTTTATTTTTTTGTTTTCGGATATCTTTAATTTGCAGGAAATTTAAATTTTATTTATCAAGTTGTATAACGAATTTTAGAAACGTACAATAAAACAAACAAAAATTTCTGTTGCTTTTAAAATCAACAATCCATCAATAATTTTTAAAAATTACGCTTTATATTATTGAAAATCCGTTCAGTTATCTCGTCTAAACTAAACCTGACATTTTATAAACATTGCGCGCGGTCTCTCTCTCTCTTATAATAAACATGTTGACGTAAAATTTGGCAAAGAAAACTCGCTTTGTTTCCGGAAAGAAGATCGCGGTAACGATGTATGCACGCGGTAAACTGGTCTTAATTTTCTCTCTCTCTCTCTCTCTCTCTCTCTCTCTCTCTCTTTCTCTTTCTCTCTCTCACTCACTCACTCTCTCTTTTTCTCTTACTCTCGCGCATAATACTTGCTTTACTGTTGACGCGAGTAAACATATAATATGAGACGCGCGGTTGTATATACAACCCTTCCCCGGTTCTCTTGCAATCTCGAGAAGCACATTCCTCTCCTTCTCTACAAGATGCACTTGGATTAAACTGCAGCGGTAGATCTCTCTTCTCACTGACCAGCAATATATCTCTTCGGTCATAATATATTATGCATGCGCGGTCCGAGATTCCGCAGATTCCTGGGGTCCGACCTCTGATTCTCTCTCTCTCTCTCTCTCTCTCTCTCTCCCTCTCTCTCTCTCCCTCTCTTCCTCTCTCCCTCTCTCTCTCTTTCTTTGAAAACCTCCCGAATATTACGCCACGGCTATATTAAGACGCTTCGATACTTTGAGATCTAAGGCGGTAAGATAAAATATCTCGATGCAGCTCAGCGAATTAAACGGAGGATGCGAAAGGATAACAAGCCGAGTTGCGGGAGAGATCGCGTAATATTACGTGCGACTGTGTGTTACAGATTAAAATTCCAACTAAATTGAAGTACTTGCGCGTGTGGCAACGCAACGCTAGAACAAGTGATTATATGTTACAACAAAGAATATTTGTCAAACTCGTGTTAATCTAATCTTACTGACAATGGATAATTATAAATTAAATAAAATATTTTCAATTTTGTGTCAAAAAATCTTTGCGAGAATATTAAAGTGCATATAAATAACGTATTCAAAGAGATATCAGAGGAATCAGTCGTATGCGATCGCTATTAGATGGCAAATGAGCATTGGCCTGAGCGAATGAGATTAAAGTATGTTGTATCATATAACCGAACTTTAATGTATAGCATTGACACGATAAATTTGACGTAATAATTATGATTACGTCATTGAATAGAATACATTATACAATCTAAGCAGTCTTAGGAGATTGGCTTTGATGTCTAAGGAGGTTAAGAGCATATGTTATTAGTATATCATGCTGTTTACGTGGTAAATGCGGAGACTAATTAATTTCCTATACAGATTTAATCGATCGCTAGTTTGTCGCTACACATCTCGTAATTATTTATGATTCGATTATTTTGTTACATTTTCAAAGATGACTGCGCCTCATAATTATATATTAATATTAATATTATTTTTATTATAAAAATATCTCCTTGTTTAAGTTATTTATTCAAAAATCCTATATTTTATATCAAATTTTATTGACAAATTAATTATTTATTAATAATTTTTAGAACAAATATAATTTCGTTGCAATAAAAGATAATTTGTGTATTTATTTACTTATCCTGCACAAATATATAATTATATTACTATTTGTCTTATCGTTTTAAAATTTGGATTGTTCAAACAATTTGATCAATTGAATATTCATATCCTAAATCTAAACTATTCTCAAATAAACAAAAAATAAACATGCTATTTATCATAATTTGCATGTTACATTGTAAAAGAATCTTCTTGATCGAAAAAGAAAATCAAACTCTTCGTGGTTAATCACGAAGTCACCAGAGTTCAGTTCGATAAGTTACAACAGTCCCTTCCATAGTATCGAAAGATTGCTCCAATGTCTTTGTTTTCTTTCATTTGAAATTCCTCGTTACGGATCGGAGTGACAGCGAAAGGCTATTTCACGTCGAATCCAGCTTACCCTTGTCAAGCATCATCGTCTATATTCAACTGTCTGCCGAATTGGCTCGACTTCATGAACCTTCAAGTCGACGCGACGCGTACTCGGGGTATTTTTCGTGACTCGAAGAAGCAGGAACAAGCACGATTTCCATAATCGATCACAGGAAGAAGCGCACGCTCCGGTCGGAGAAGACTTTTACTTCGCCGAGGGATCGGCGCCTTGTTTCTTCTCTCGTTTTGAGATACCGCCTTCTTTTTCCCTCCATCAAACCATGTGCTTTTTCCCAATTTTCTTCGGTTATTTCCCGAGAGAAAAATCATCATCCCCCGATAGAAATCTCCAAGATCCACGACCATATGTCCTGTACCGATTATTTAGGTTCCGACCAAATTACGATTTCCTGTGTATCCCGACCATAGTTTCTTTTCCCTTTCTTCTTTCCGCCTCATCTCCGCTCCCTCGTAAAAACGATATGACATAAAGCAACGACAGCTTGTTAAAGCTAAAGGCAACGAGAAATGACAACTAAATATATAACTTATTGGTATTTATATTTTGCATGGCATTCCCAAATTAATTAAGACACGACGAATCATTCGCGGCGTATTTTAGGTACTTAGCTTCCCCTTTAGGTTAAACCTTCCAGGTACTGAGCCCTCCCACCAACGTCAATGTGTACCTAATGGGAGGGATATATTATATAATTTTGTAATAAATAATATATATAATATATAATTTATTTTATAATTAACAGATTATATCTATATCGTATCCTTTTTTGTCAACAAAAAAGAATATAATATAGATAATATAATCCAAAAAACAAAGCGCCGAACAATTCGTCCCGCCTAATAAAATACTTTTTTAATAAACGTAAGAAATAAACGCATTTCTTTAAAGATAATTTGATGTTATGCGAAATCGCAATCATTCCATTCGTGTGTCGCTGCGCGAATGATAACAGCATGACAATGACAACAACGTGTTAATGCCGTGAAAGCCAAAGACCGTATAATTATTAATTTATTGTATGCCGTTCCAAATATGTAATATTATATAATAATAAATTCACGCTGAATATATTTTGTCTGTTACATTCCAAATTAATTTTATTGAATAAGAGCTTTATCATATATAAAATATAACATTTATTTAAAGAATAAAATTTACTATATCTTGATCAAAAAACTATTTATTTATTATTTACCTTGACTTGTATTAATACGATGTATATTTTGACTCATGTATTTATAATATATTATTTTATAATTAATTTATAGACATATCCAATTCAATCCCTGTTGAAACTATTATTAAAATATATTTCAATTAGGAATGCAACACTAATGATATTTGAGCTATTCTTACCGTACCTATTACAATAAATGATAAGGTAATAAATTATAGATTAACTATAAATTAACTATATTAATTATTGCAATGTATTAAATAACAATTAGCATAGTAATATGGAAACATTAAATTCATATAGCATATTAAATATATTCTTGTTTTATTTGTTTTAAAATGCTTTACATTAAAAACTACTTTTATAATGCAAATTATATTGAAAATAAGTATATCCTTGTAATGAAATTAATATAATATTATACATATGTATTGTAGAATATATTAATTTTTTTAACTTAATATATAATTTTGAAAGAAGAAAATCCATAACGAAAAGAAGCAAAAGATAATAAAGAAATCGCGAATTACGGAATGTTTTCTGTGAAAAGATGTCTGACTGTTTTCATGTTAAAAAGAAACCTAGATTTTTGCTTTCTTGAAAAATCGGATTTGTGTCAAAACGTATCATAAAAGGTTCGAAAATGACGACACTCTGAAAATACATTGTCGCACAGCGAAAATAAATGGAATGTCGCGAGCAGTGAAGAACCTCAATAGTCATCGACATGCGTTATCAGACAACTGTCGTCTCGTTCTCTGACCAATTTTTATTTGTTTCTGAGATCTACCTTGGGTTTCCAATAACCGAATAGCTGTCTCGTACATTTCTGATCTGATTTACAGATTTTTTCAACTATCTTCATACTGGTATCAGGATTGTGATTCAAGTGCGATACATTTAAGAATGATTAATTACAATTTTCAAATAATGTTACAAACGTTTTTTAGTTACGTAACTGTTATATTATTAAATGTTCGACAAAATCAAGAATAAATGATTGATCAATTTTTTTACATTATTCTTTAAAATTTTTAGAAATTTTAATAATTATAGCTAATATAATGATTAATTATTATAATGATTAATTGCTCTGTATAATTTAACACAAGTCAAAATCTCACATTTAGAGAAAATTTTATATTTTAGAAGTAAAAAAGAAATTCTAATATTCATTTCAATTGCTTCCAGAGTTATATCTCTCATTGCATGATATATCCACTTCACTATTTTATAACGACAGTCACTTACATTTTCATAAAAATGGTCGCCAAATGGTATTTTCCGGCATGCAATTTTCGTGGAGCTGCAGACGTAGTCGCGATGCATCAGAAAAAAGGAAAAGAAGGCATAAGAGAAACGACTCGGGGTATATGAGTAAAAAGGAAAGAAGCAGAGAAAAATATAAGAGAACGTCAGTAACGACTAACGCGAGAAGAGAAGGACGGCATCTTTTAGTAATTACCCGCCTCCGGAGGGCGCATTACTCTTTGTCGGCCGACATACCTTGGATCTTATCGTCGTTGAGAAAGAAGGAGACAGAAAGCAATAGTGAAGTAGAGGATAGAACTGCAGAACCGGAAACCACTTTTGTGCGATGGGATGAGGAATCAGACGAGGGGAAGGAGGGCAAAGGTCGGTTGCAACCTTTACTGTACTGGGCGAAATTGCGTCGGACGACATTTTCATCCTCACCCTTGTCTATTCCATAAACCCGTATTTCGTTCTGTATAATAACAATGATTTTAAATAACAAAAGCTAAAATTTTTTTTTTATTAACATTTAACCGAGTATTATTGATATCATAATTAATTATTGATACTTGCTTGTCAATAAAAGCTAAACTTTTTTCTAAACTTTATTAAAATTTTGCGAAAAGAATTCGATAATTCCCGCGTCTTGGTTTTTATTTGCCAGTTTTCCCATTTACTTATTTTTATTTTACAATATATTGATAGAAATTAAAATAAAATAATTATGGTTTTAAACAAAACAGTTTCTGCATCGCTCGAAAATAGAGCAACAATTATAGTCTACTAAAAGAAAGCCGGAATTGATCCTTAAGCTTTAAGTATATCCTAAACGTCCGTACAGAATCTCTGCGGAATTATAAGATGATAGCTTTCATACGATCGCTGCTATCATTAGCGAGAAATGTATTCAAAATTACCAGCTCGTAACTATTCACGTTTTCAGCGTCCTTCGTGTGTAACCTCCGATAATGAGATCGTAGCAGAATGATTGATCGTATTATATATGCGACGTCATTGATCTTTAATAGTGGATGCGACAAGCAAGTCTTAATCTTGCAAGACGTTCTACAAGAATGACAATGAAAATGTCAAATAAAAGCGAAAGATTAATAACTTTCATGTTGCTAAAATTAATCTATTCGAAAGTCGATACACATCTAATTTTATCTTTAATTCAAATAGATTCAATAAAAATAGCAGTGTAAGAATTAAGAAAACGTACAAATTTTAATAAGTTTATTTTTATTGCATTGCAAACATTTTCTTAATAGCCTGTGTTATAGAGCGTCTCTCTCAAATGCAATTTATAAAATATATTGTTTGTATCCGTTGTAAATCTATTAATCTAAATTATTCTATATCTTAAAAATTTACATTTATATAAATCTGACATTTAGATAAAATAAAAACTTATTTTTATTTATAGAAAAAGTATTACAGGTTAAAAACATTAAACATATAATTTTGACGCATACAAATAATCTTTAATATACTGAAATATGTTTAAAAGAGAGAGAGAGAAAGAGAAAGAAAGAGAGAGAAAGAGAAAGAAAGAGAGAGAGAGAGAGAGATTTTTAAGACACATATCGCGTTTTTAAAATAACACACATGAGATAAAAGCAAAATTGCGCCAGACTTGACTGCTGACGCAACAAGTAGTACAAGTCAGTATCGGGATGGGAACCGCAAATCTTCGTGCGGTATATACTTCCGACGTACACATCTCGTGTCACTGTGAAATCTCAGGGATAAAAGTTCAAGAAGGTTGAGCATTTTTATCGTCGGCATATTTTGCCGCCAGTGGTATTTCTCCTCCGCAACCATATAAAAGCGCATGCGTTTTACAACGACTGTGTTGCAACGACTTTTTGTAAAATAGGGATCCATTCGCTGTGTTATAATCCACCATTAAATATTTTTCATTGACCATCTTGTATAAAGCATCAGTCGATAAATTAAAAATAAATTAATTAAGTATTAAATAAAAAGTAAAATTTTTGTTTCGTTAATTTATGAAAAAATAAAACTTGTATTCTACGTCATTTTTTATTTTGTTATATTGCTTCTATCAGCGTTAATTATCAATATATTTATGAAGTTATCATTTGCCTTAATTCGATTATTTATATATTGTTTAATTTAGGGAAAATGCGTCTTCTAAATTGAAACACACAGTGTGTATAAATAAAATTATTTGTTGCAGAGAAGAGAGTTATAAAAGTATCGTTGATAATATAACAAAATTAAAACTTTCTCTATAAACTATAAACACCAAATGTGGGATCATAAAATTTGATCAACTATATTCAATGTGGTGTGAACAGCCAAACATATACCATTTTCACTTCAGGGCATAAACAAATTTACCACCGGTAAGAGATTTTGAGCAATTTGTGTGAATAATCGATTATTAAAACGTGAAAAATAGATTAGATCTAGCGTCAGTGACTGCATTTAGCTCTATGCAATATGGAATAAATGCCAATGCGAATTATTAATAGACAAATGGAAAGAAACGGTTATAGTCAACAGATAGTCGATAAAACGATGGAACTTCTAATTTTATATCTGATTCGCTCTTATCAAAAACATACAGATATTATTGTCTTTCATTGCTCGTCAGTATTTTTCATTTGATAAGTAAATTTGCTCTACGCTCTATGCAAGATCGTGCAAGTGTAAACATATATTATTATTCCTAAAAAAAAAACGCCGCGTTTATGGTACACGTGATCTGACACGTTAAAAATATTTTATCGCAAGCGCCAAATGAAAAATTTTATCGGCGTTCATTGTGCGCCGGGTTGCATTATAAAGAAAAGACACATCACAGAGATAGGTTGCATCCCTGAGGGAAAGAGTTGCAAGATGCACGGATGTACACGTCAGAATGTATCATAGATTACGCCATTCCGTATATGCCATTACTAGCGTTCGAGAGAAGTCCCTTCGGCTACAGGCAACTATAATATATATATACAATATCCGGCCTTGATAACGGTTGAAGACACAGGCGAGACTGCTCGTTTTAAGCTCACCCGCGCGTCCGTTTCTCTCTCGCATTTCCGTTCGTACTCTCATCCCGCAAATGGAGGCGAGGCATTGTTTCCACGCCGAGGCGAGACACACCCTACGCGGCCCCATGCCTGAATGGATCGTGGTGAATCTGAAGTCTGAAAGCCCCCGTTTGTATCGCATGCTACGCGTTGCATCATGCGGAATGCACCGGGGAATGCACCGCAGACGGCGTTCACGCAATTGCACGTCGCGTAATGCGATATTCGTAATGCGAGCAGACGAGGACCGTATGTAGAATTTGGGCAAAAATAGCGAGATTCCGAACTGTGGGTATATTGATGTATTTCGCATTATATAGTAATGCATAACATAGAACGTTTATCGATAATTACCGGTAAAGAAAAAATAATATCTATTATTACACAGTTCAATGTGAGATAATTTTTAATCAGAAATTTTCACAGTTCAAAAAAAGATTTTTTTTAGCCCCATTTTTTTAAACCCTCAGAAAAAAATATTATAGAGAAATATTATCGCGCGCGCGCAGAGCTGTGTGAGATTTTTTACAAGTTCATACAAGTTTCTAAAAGGCTGAACAATAGTTCCCGTAGCTATTGTATATTATATTGTTCTATTTAAATTAGTTTTTAAAACGTATAGCAAATCACATTGCTAGATATATAAAATAAAGATGACATATTTTTTAATTTTATTATTTAATGTTATATGTATATGTGTAGATATTAGTATAGGTTGTTTTACGTTATATATATTTACGTAATCGTATCGTATCGTATTCACCAATATGGCTAAAACGTTAACATGTGTCGTAGAGCATATTTACAATTTTCGTTTTACGTGTGAAAATAATTTATGGTCAGTAAATTGTGTGCAAATAAATCTCGGGAAAACGGTTCGATTTATCACAAGTTGTCTCATCAGTTGTTCCATAAATCTGCATATATACATAAACAATTAATAAAATTTATATCTCACAGCTTGTAAAAAATGTGCTGCGTCCATAACTCTGCAATTATATAACTATTTACACAGTAATGTTTTCCGATAAAGTAATTTGTGTATGTATGTATGAGAGAGAGAGAGAGAAAGAGAGATTTTTCATCTATATTATCGAGAGAAAGATTATATACATAACCATTATCAAATTTAATTACAATTGTCACGTATTACAAGACGTTTATTTTTACGAATAAGCTAATCTTAATTAAAAAGTTAAGTTCCATTACTTCTGTAGGAAATAAGTACGGAGGTATAAAGACGACGTGACTTTACTTTTCTCTATGTTCACTGTCACGTAAACTTTTAATTACTACTTTATCCTACAAATTATAAAATCAGCTGCCACGAACTGCAGATCTGTAATTTTCTTACCTCATGTTCTCTTTGACTTGCTTCCTTATTCTTTGATCGACTTTTACAAACGTATTATTTTTTTCCTCTCAAAAGCAATTTAATTGTAAAGCTTTCTGCCGTGTAAGACCTAAAGAAAGAAGTGTTCACGTTTCTCGTGTGCTTGATCAACGAGGAGAGAACGTACTTTATTGTTCTCGTTAATGCATTTTTATATCGCGGCGGTAATAAACCGGTGTAATATCGGATAAGACTTACCGTAATAATATTACCTGGCGAAACATGCGCAGATGGTAAAGTTAACGCTAATTGGATGCGCATTGCTGTTGCATCTCGCATAATCCTAATTGATCTCGACGATGCAATTCGAATTTCTGAGACTCTAGCATAGCGACAAATATCGCCGAGTTGTAATTATTTAAAAAAACACGCATATATATACACACACACAGCACAGCAAGTTTTTTCTCCAATAACAGCTTACAATAATTTGTACACATATATATATTCTAATATATCGGGAAAAACTGCATCGTTAAAGAAGAAAAGAAAACAGGGGCGAAAAAGAGAAAGCATGTTGCAAAAGACATTTCATGCAGACAGTCATCCACATTATGCACTTACATAAGTCGCGCAGTAGCAGTTGAACATCTCTCTCCTTGATTCGTTTCTTTACAGCCACGACAAACAGCTTTCTTTTAATTTGCCTCAGGATCTTTATTCCGCAAATATCCTGCACGGATAGAGGTCGAGAAACATCGTGAAAAATGTGAAAAGAAAGAGAGATAAGATACAAAAGGACAGAGAGCAGCATTACCTAATTCTCGTTTGTTTTTGCCAATCACAAAGCGACTGTCTTCTCCCATATTCTTAATTTACCTGCTATCTAAATCCGCCGTCTGGATCAACATCCGACACGCCAGATAGCCTGTGTTCCAGCACAAGGAGCATCGTTAAATTCCCTCCTTCACAGTTTTATCCCCCTTCAGACTGTCGCTCTATCTGCAGTTTCCCCTACGTCTCTGACTTGTTCGTTTTCTCTCTTCTTTGCTCTCTTCTTTACTTTACGAAACTAAGAGCATCGTGTTTCTTATCTTAATTCTCGGCCCAAATCTCATGGTGAGACGTGACATTCCAACTTGTGCCCTTCGTTTCGGTCGCAATTTTCGAAGGTGGACGACAACTTTTGTAGGCGTGAGAGAGAAAGAGAGCTTTATTCTTTCAATAATACTAACTTTATTCAAGGTGTCGTATTCTTACTTTTACGATACTCCCGCTTAACTAAATTTCACTTTCGTATTCGACTTCCATCGACTTGCTAAAGATACGATAAGGCACAAGAACAAGAACGAGGCAAGAAAAATGGGCTTGTGAAAAAGCATTTACGAGGACACAAGAATAAAGCTAATACTTTTTCAGAAGCACTTCGAAAATCAAACTAATCCGAATGCGCAATTTGGAATCTTTTATCATACGTACTTTTATATATATATACACACACACACACACATCTGATTTATTAGAATTTTCGAGTGCATTATATTTAACATAATAAACTATACAGATGATATTTATGTAAATCTTTAATTAATTATCATAAATTATATTATATACGAAGCGTTCTTTTATATATAAATTGAAAATTAAACCCTTTCTCAAATTAAAAAAGAATAAATTAAGTTCATAAAAAACTTATTTTAAAAAATTACAATTTAAGATTATTTATGAGAAATTAAACATTATTACAAAAAACATAGTTGACTTATCAACAATCTCTAATAAATATATATAAAATATACAAATATAATTACAAATATAAAAGATATCACATTTGAAAGAAAATATGGTATCATATTTTATTCAAAAACATTTTATTCTTTTTTTGTCTACGTGAATGATAAATGCCTTACTTTAAATTTCTGTTAAATTTTTCAATGTGTTTGTAAAAATGTTATTTGTAGTCAGACCGATGCCAAGTTTAAGGCTATATTGACCGCAACTCAGATACGATACTTGCTCAGGCACGAAAACTTTAAGAGGTCGGCGATGCTCAGGAAAGCGCATTTACGAGTTGCTCCACGACAGCCGACAGTGCTTTACGATGCGAGATTCAATCGCAAAGGAAATGACTAGCCCGTTTCAGATGACGTACGCGATTTATTCACACAGTAAACAAACGCGTACACTCTGCTTGCTTACAAGCAAAAAAAATATAGAGAAACGAATAAATGCATTATACTTTTTAATATGATATATAGTATACTATTTTATATTGGGTAGAACGAAAAGTTTGTGCCGTTTTTTCGGTCTTTATCTCTTAGTAAAAAACGTAACGAACTTTCCGTTCAACCCAATAGTTCGTTCCATAGATTTTTAAATAACCATCAATAGCCGAAAAAACACTATTCGGTACATTTGAAATTGGTTATAAACTGGTTTATTTCAAAACCTATGGAGCAAACTACAATCACTTTAATCGCATTTGAAAGATAATTTAATTCCGAACAAAAAGTTTCGGATATACATGAGTCGAAAAATGCTTCCTTAAAAAGTTAGCACCCAAAAACCTGTAAAATCACGATTATTTTTTACATTTTTACAAATATCAGGAAAAGTATACGTCTTTTAACAAAAAGTACTGAAACAAAAGTTGTAGAGAATTAAATTATCTTTCAAATGAGATCAAAGTTATTGTAGTTCGTTCCATAGGTTTTGGAATAATTGTCAATAGCCGAAAAAACACTTTTCGGCACATTTAAAATTGGTTATTAACTGGTTTATTTCAAAACCTATGGAGCGAACTACAATCATTTTGATCTCATTTGAAAGATAATTTAATTCCGAACAAAAAGTTTCCGATATACATGGGTCGAAAAATGCTTCCTTAAAAAGTTAGCGCCCAAAAACCTCTAAAATTATGGTTATTTTTTACATTTTTATAAATATCAGGGAAAGTATGCGTTTTTTAACAAAAAGTACCAAAATAAAAGTTGTAGAGAATTAAATTATCTTTCAAATGAGATCAAAGTTATTGTATTGGTTGAACGGAAAGTTCGTACCGTTTTTTCGGTCTTCATCTCTTAGTAAAAAACGGAACAAACTTTCCGTTTAATTCAATATATACTATTTTAAAATGCATTATCTTTTTTAATATAGCATACTATTTTATATATATTATTTTTAATCTATGTAAGAAATATATTATATATATTGCAAAGTTAAAATTTTTGTTTAAATAAAATACTTTGTTTAAATAAAATACCTTATGTATTTTCTCTTTACACATTTTATAATAAGAAGAGGGAGAGAGAAAGAGAAAGAGAATATAAATATATAGCAGAAAAATAATATAAAACATTATAAAATTAGACTAAAACATTGTGTGTGCGTGAGCGATAGTATGTGCACCTTAACATCAACGCAAAATTTTGATTGATAGTGAAATAACTGTCCGTTTGTCAACTCTCTGTGGTTCATATAATCTTCGAATATAAAGCAAAATATACTGCTTTGCTGTGAGGCAAATAATGATTACGTACTCCGTACAATTCCGTTTCAGTCGGAATCCAGTAATTTCGTAGAATAATGTTTACATATCATTCAATTGTAACCTCAAGCACTAGTTAGAAGCGGTTGTAGTCATTGTAAGTTAGCCCACCCACTAATTAAACTCGTCACCACAGATCCTGCTTTAATGCACTTGTGTTCATTATAAATCAGACCGTTGATATGTCACATATATAATGCGTCAAAATGCCGATTTTCACATTTAATACACGCGTGTTTACACATTCATATTAAATGATATATTAATCAAAATGATATATTAATCAAAGATTGAAACTAAAATTATTTAGATTCTTTATTAAATAATAATATAAAAAAGTTAATGAACTAGGATCATTTATGTTTCTAAACTAGAGATTATATATTTAAAAAAAAAACTTAAGCTTCTTCCTAAGATATTCTACTCACGATATCTTATAAAAAAATAATAGAAATTAATAAATCCAGTGTTATGCGCAGCAAATATTCTTATGACATCTTATAATACGATTTATATACAAGCATTGTCGTATGCGTTTTTTAACAAAAAGTACCAAAATAAAAGTTGTAGAGAATTAAATTATCTTTCAAATGAGATCAAAGTTATTGTATTGGTTGAACGGAAAGTTCGTGCCGTTTTTTCGTTTAAATAAAATACTCCCTTATGTATTTTCTCTTTACACATTTTATAATAAGAAGAGGAAGAGAGAAAGAGAAAGAGAATATAGATATATAGCAGAAAAATAATATAGAACATTATAAAAATAGACTAAAACATTGTGTGTGCGTGCGCGATAGTATGTGCACCTTAACATCAACGCAAAATTTTGATTGATAGTGGAATAACTGTCTTAAATCCTTTCGTGAAAGTTGTATACAGAAACAAATAGATTAATATCAATCCGTTCCTTTATTTACTGCAATCTCTCACTGCCTTCTTACAAGATATTTAAAAAAATGGGAAAGATCAAATAACACATATATATTCTTAAAACATTCTTTCTGCTCAACTGCTTCATAAATGGTTTAATTTTATTCTTCCAATTAAGGAGCTACTTAACGTAAAGAATTAACAAGTTCTGTATTATAATACTGTACAAGTATTCATTTAAATAAAAAAATTATTTTAATTAAATCTATTTAATCTCTTTAATCTCTTTGAATTTAATTGAAATAAAATAACTTATATACTTACAATATATATAAAATGTGTGAAATTTTTTCTTTCATTAAATAATAATAAATTTGAATAAAATTTTATAGAATTGCGAAGAGCTCAAATCCGCTTCTGTTCACCGATTTTTGTAACATCAAACAGATTGGACGCAGATATTTACAAAATTTAATTTTATTCAACAAGCAGATTATTGGCAATGCTTTTTGGGACGAATTAAGAGATTGATTTCAATAACATGGTTTCGATTACAATGTTGATACGTGCTAATTTAGTTTAAAACTTTGTCGAGACTACCATTATTATATTTCGCACAAGCGTTGCCGCAATCGAGCTCACTTGGAAGTTATAGTGCTAATCGGTCCACGCACGAGCAGCAGCACAAACTGGTCGAACGCGAAAGCGAGAAATGTTGACGCTATAATCGAGCGAAATTGGGCAACCGGGCTCTACCGCATTGCGTAAAACGAACGCACTAGTCATATCAACAGCCTCGGCGACGTGGGAAACGGTAGAAGTACGCCCAAACTCTCTCGATAATTGAGGCGATCGTGTAAATGTGCAATTTCAAACAGCGCAACAATCCATGTATAAGTTCTGAAACGTGAATCATAGTTACTAACCGATGGGATAGCTTATATTGGATGATTGCATAAGTTCGTGCCCGATTTTCATAGATGGCATTAAGTTACTGCATGGCGGAGTTCTATTGTTTTCGTGTGGTAATTGTTGCTTACACCGAATAGATGACATTGTCTTATGTCAATTTAGCGTCAGACATTGTTCAGATAAGTCCATTTGTGCATAAGAGAAATCATTAAAAATGGAGAACGAAAAGGTGCATTTGCAGCATGTAATGTTATATGAATTTCGGAAAGGCGTGAGTGTTGGGACTGCACAAAAAAATATTCAAACCGTTTATTTAGACCGCGCTCCTGCTCTCCGAACAGTCAAAAAGTGGTTTGGCAGATTTCGAAATGGTAATTTCAACATGGAACTTATGCAATCACCTGATAATTTTGATGAGATGCTTATAATTTTTTATAACCATTTGCGTTAACTTCTCGAGGGTTTGCGGTAATATTCTTGTAGTGATCGAGGTATTATTTGTGATAAAAAAATCACAAATTTTCTTACATTGGTTTGCCATAATTCTTTGAATATAAAATTAATTAATCGGTTAGACAATAACTTCAATTCGACTATACAGATTAATTGTAAGTTAATAAATTGTCAAGTGATCATGTAATGTTTGCACAAACTGTAACGATTAATCGCGCGCGTCCCGAGTAATTACTCTGAACAGTAATTGAATTATTTCTCTTTCAATCTCTTTCATTTACTTATCAATGATTGAATATATCAATCAAAATCAGTTACGCAAAAAAATTGTAAATGTATATTATTTTTGTTATTTAATTTTTATTATTTGTTTTTTTTTGTATTGTTTAATTTATTAGTCTTTTAGTTTTTAACTGGCATTTATTTCAATTATGCTCTGCAAAAAAGCATTAATATAATTAATTGACACTTATGTTTGTTACTTTTTCACTATTTATTTCTCATGGACCTTTTCATGGCAAAAAATAATTTAATATATTTTTAAACACTCTTCCTTCATGGATATTAATTTATTATATTTAAAATTAAATAAGGTTAAATCTCTATTACAATAAAATTTGTATATTTGTATACTGTCTCCTAAATATTGAATATCACGTTTAAAAATTACAGTATTCAGAGAATAAAAAACCAATAGACAGAATAGAATCGAGAAATTGTGCTTAGAATGAGATTGAATTATGGTGTCCCAAAATTCCAATCACGGTGAACGTATAGGGGGAATAGAGAACTTGAGGTGGCTCGCGAGTGGTAGTCAGGTTTGACGTACGAGAAAGACGAGAAGAGGACGCGCAAAAGATGGTTCAAGACGACTAAAGATTTCAAGAGAGTGGAAGAGATCGAGAGGCCTTTTTTGTCTCTAGGGAGGGAGACAAGGTACCCTATCGATCTTCAGAATTCACACGCGAGATCCTTCATTCCCGGCGGAATCAACGAGTGGTAGGAGAGAAAGTGATAGAAGGAAGGAAGGGTAAAAATAAGGACGCGGTCACAGCACCGGCAAGTGCTTCTTCGATCCGAGAGTGAAGTAGGGTGGAGACACGCGACAGAGAAAAAAGGACGTAAGTCGTTCGAGAAACAAAGAGAAGATTCATCGCTGGCAACTTGCCGCAGTTTTTTTTTCCTGTGGTGAGAGAACTTCCTTGCCGTCCGGTATCTTTCCGGAGTTCGATCCGGAAGGTTTCACGATATCGATTACAGCTATAAAGTATTGTTAAATTTTCACCTCTTTTTCTTATTTTCTCTTCGGTTCAGCCTTGCGTGATCGTAACTTTCGCATTTCTTCGATATTTGTTACTCAGAAAATTTAAGATTGATATTTTTTTTATTTTATTACGATTTGCGAAAAATTAATATAATAAAACTCATATCGAAGAAATAATGAATTAAAAAAAAAAATGAAAACGTGGTAACAAATATTTCTAATTAAAACTAACACATGTAATTCTGTAATAAAACATAACTTATCAAAAATAAAATTATTTTTTCGTACAGAGTAATATGATAAACACGTTATGTACCTATGTATATTCTAATGTAAGATATTCGATAACTCCGTACGTATCGATAAATGTCGTGGATCGTATCACTCGAATTCTGTTCCAGTGATACTTATTGTTAGAGCGTCTTAGAGTGTGAATTTCATCTACACAGCATGCACTTCGTCTCCTGTCGAAGCTACGAAACTTTCGGCCCACTGTCGACATGGAAACTATTTCATACCACCAAAACGATAGAAAGTTCCTGAAATATTTAAGGGACTTGAAAATAAATCGTAGCAAGTATTATTGCGTGGTGAAACTTTTGGCTGAGTTCGAAACTTCAGTAATGTTTCGCCAAAGTTCACGCGTAGTAAGCCGTCGTTTAACGTAAAAAAAGGGGCCAACTCTTAATGGCGCGAAAGAAAATGCTCGAGTGAGATGAAATGCTACGTAATCTTAAAATTCGAGATATCTTTCGAGTATCTCACAAAACATACAATCTTTTTTTCAAAATTATTCTTTTTGTCATCAAATTTATAAGTAATATTTTTAAAAAATGACAAAATATATATTGAAAGGACAATGATTTTTTAATAAACACCGCATCTTTAAAATTAAATTTTTATACAATATTTTACATTTTATACAATTTTATACAAAAAAAAAAGATGTTTATAATATCTGAAATATTACATATAAATAGTTCGATTATATATTATTGCAGTTTTCTAATTATGTATAATAATAATAATAATAATAATATTGCATCCGTGTAATGTGTGTATGTGCGTGTATGATAAAATGCGCGAAGAAAAACGAGCAGAAAGCGCTATTATTATTTAATGTTGTTGTTAAAATAGAGTATCTCTTTGCAGAGCATGCAGTAACTAAATCTATATTACCTCACAGCGGCGTTCTTTAAAGGCTTGCGTTCAACAGAGACGTCGATCGGGAATTTTTTCGTACTAAAGACTGTTGTTGATGACACGGAAAAGCCGATATCGAAGTGAGCAAAGAGCCGTGAGTCGCTTTTTCCATATAGGAAATATATTTATAGCATATAGCGCCAGAGTTAAGCCCCATACACATCACTAGGTCACTGTGTTAGCGCTGTTACATCTAACAATAAGTTACAACGGTCAATATGGCACCATCGTAAATGATATAATTTTAGCAAACGACAGAGAGAGAGAGAGAGAGAGAGAGAGAGGGAGGACACTTTCTCGAACAAACTTATTGTTGTTAGTTATACTATATATCTACCGCGCATTATTATTATTTGTTTCTTTTACAAATTTGATAATTTGTATCTTGAATGTTTAGTTCTTCAACATATAACCAAAAAATTTCGATTCATTAAGCTGTAAACTTTGTATAAGCGATTAATTAATAACGTTGAGGTTTTAAAATCCTTTAATAATATTCGCAATTGCCACTATAAAATATTGCGACTATAAAACTTGCTGATAATTACACACCAGGTCACACAATATGTGTAATTAAAATGATAATACCAATGATAATGATAAATTATTATCATTAGAATAGTATTGTTTTTGATCAATTGTTCATCCGCTCTTAAAAAAGGCATGTTAAATCGATACTCGCATTGTTGCTTCTTTTCCGCGATGCTGATTGGTTATCTCGACACTGCGCTGTACATTACTTTATATCAATAAAAGGCTGTCATGATTGAGCCGCGCATTCGACAATTCAAATATTAAGTACGTGTGTATAATTTTAATTTATTCAATTTTGAAAAAAAACGGGTAACTAGAGTTAATATCTAAATAATTTTATAAATATGTGTGTGTATGTAAAAAAATTAATTAACGCTGTTAATGATAAAAACTCCTTCGAATTCGAAAGAAAAAGATTAAAACTATAGGAAAATATAATAATTATAATAGAATATAATAAATTATCGCGTTTCGGAAATTACAATCTTTCGTATATTGTATAAAGATATATTCTAGTATTGAAAGGAGTAGATATTTTGGGGGTAGCATCTCACAAGATATAAAATAAATTTTTAATTTTGTTTAACCAATATTGCAAGAGATATCTCAATTTTTTTGTATGACATTTTGCGAAAACCTGACAGTATACCTATTATCGGGTGATCATATGAACGTGAAAAAATTAATTAATGTTGCTAATGATTAAAACTCTTCAAAAAAGAAAAGATTACGGACAAAATTATAGGAAAATTATAGTAGGATAGATTTCTGTTTCTCAGAAATCAATTTTTTCTATATTGTATCAAGATATTTCTAAGTTCCGAGGGGAATATAAAAATATTTTGGAGCCCCTTTTTCTCTATTCTCTTGATTACTGTCTCTTTTGCTTCCATTTGATTCAAAAATATTAATGTAATAAATATATAATAATTACGGTATCTCTCTTAGTCTGACTCCTCCCCTTCGACCTGTCCGGCATGAGTGACTCTACCAGTAACTATTAGCGTTTTTGAATGAAGCAAGTTTGATCGTTTTGAGACCGATTAAACCCAATTTACCATGAATATATGTTTGAGCAAAAATAAGTTTTAAGAGAATCTGATTAATATAAATATATCATACATTAATAATATAATAATATAAAGTACATCTCCCGTTTTTGTCGTACGGATTTACACGAAAATGTCCGAAATAGGCTTATAATGCAGAACTCACTAGAAATTTTTAGATCAGATATAGTTGACAACGATTAATGCAATATCTATGATTAATGATCAACAGATATTTATAATCAACATGTAATTACAAAGCTTATTAAGTTTTATATAATGCAAACAATTATAACCAAAAAAGTCGTTAATAAAGTTAATAATCGTTTTTTAATTGTAGAAAAAAGTATTTAAACTACTGGCGTATTTTGCCTAGACTTTTAAAGAAAATATCCGTGGAAAAATAGACAAAGCTTCAATGTAAATCAACGATTAAATTACAAGATAAATCGTGATTTAAAATTTGCGAAAAAAACATAACAAATAAATAAATCGACGATAGCCGTAATACTCGATTTTAATGTACGTACATGTAATTTTTGGAACAATCGGAGATGCGACATAATTACTATACTTAAACAAAAATGTTTTGGACATTTGGAGCACTTTTTATAATCGCATCTGTAATATAGGATATTTGTAAATATAAAATCTATTGCTCGATTAATTTTCAAATGCACGATTTTATGCAAATTTCGCGTTTGAGAATAAGATATGTACCGTTTCGCGGAGGATTGGCTAAACAAGATAAAATCTTAAGCTACCGTTATAAAAAAAACTGCGTCATCGCCACGTTCAGGGAAGGATAATTGGCCCAACGATTTGACCAGATCAAAGCCTCTCCGCTAGATAACACGCCGGTTAATATCCGACAAAAACAAGAACAATCCTAAAGATGAAGAACGATCAACTTCTTGCTTCTACATCGGACCCCGTAAGATCAACCCACAAAAAAAGGTTAAGTGATCCGTTGAATATTAGAGGCCCCGCTGTAGGAGGGAACGAATTTCGGATCTTCCAAACTACTCCCAATAGCAATGATTTCGGTAACGAATCAACAACTGTTACCATTGTCACTATCTTCAATTCACGAGATTGAGATCCGCGCGAGAAAAATGTGTTCTTCCATTATTAAGAAATATATCTCTTTATTAAAAAATAAATGGACATAACGATTTTTATGGAAATTTGGTTACGAACGATTATATTTGTGGATAATAAAATACATGCATTTTTATCGTAGTTTGTATTAAATGTGCGAGTACAAATAATTCATGGGTACCAACTGCTCGAGACGAATCAAACCCGATAACAGCAAAATTGGAAAAATTTGATTTAAATACTTTGCAATATATAAAATAAATCGAAATAATATCAAGCATAATTAATTCTAAGTTATAATTAATTTTTTTGTAGCATTTAAATACATTAATTTGACGATATTTCACTGATATCGGGGTACCCATTTGATTTGTCTCGAAGTTTTAAAGTATACGCACATTTTACGTTCTATTCATACATAATATTTTGTAACACAATATTCAAAAAAAGTGTAAAATGTTTATAAAATAATATGTTAATTTGCGCATGTATTTTATTATATATATAGGATGGTATATCTAAAAACTATTCAGGGCGCACCTAGAATGGCAGGATGTCCAATACCTGCAAATGATTATATTAAGTCTTTTTAGCATTAAAACAATAATAATACTAATACTAATAATGATAGAAGAACACTTTTAATAAAGAGGAAGAAAAATATATCTTTCCTTCAAATATACTATTTAAATTAATTTTCTGATTTGGCTTCAAAAAGACAGGTCGTGTGGCAGTCGTCGTTGAGTTGCTACCAAAATCATTGCTTTCAGAAATCGCAAGGAAAACCTGGATTTAATTCCAATCCTGCAACAAACATCCCCAAGTATCAACAGGCCACCGAACTAGACGTCGCGGATGGATCTTACAAGAACCGACAAGAAATAATTCTTCACAATAAAGATTGTTTCGATTCCTCGCCGGTACGAAACATTACTAACGTTCATCTGACGAGAGGCACAGTGATAAGGCCTCTTAGCTGAGACAGCGATCGCGTCCAAGAACATGGAAAGAACGCGGCGTTTTCACGATGTAGTTTATTAATTTATTTGACGAATATTTAATTCCGATACGAAATTCGTAAATATCAATCAAATCAAAATCAAGTCATAAAATTTGGAATAATTTACTCGTGATTCTGCAATGCCAAAGGCAGTTATCAAATTTTGTGAACAAAAAGCATATTTAATCGTTGGCTTAGCATTGAGTCTTCACATTCTTATTCAATAACTTTTTTATTAAACACTAGAAGAATCAGCCGACGCACTAATGTGCGTTCAACGCACAAATGCGCGTGCCACATATAAGCCATTGTGCGACTCGTGGAAATGCTGTACTGACACGCGACGCGAAAGCCGTCCGCGACACGATGACGGCACCGACGCACGAGGCAAGCCATCCGCGGCACGATGTCTCGCACTGTTACTATGTTGCTCGAGTGTCGCCGTACGAATGATAATACGAAAGGAATTTAAGTGTCTTGCCCCACTACAGTTTGTATTCAAGTATCGCTGTATGAATGATAACAAACCCGTGAACAATAGCGCGCCAATGTTTACGTCGCCAAGGCCGAAAACTATGTTATTGATAATTCGCGGCTGAAAATATTTTGCGTACTATGACGTATACATATAGCGGAATATTAAATTATATAAATATTTTAAATTATTTACTTAATAAACGATTAATAATGTTACGGATTTTAAATATTTTAAAGGTAAATTTTTTCGTAATTCCGGTTTTTTATTTAGAGTTCTGGGTAGCATCCCAAGAGATATAAAAGAAATAAATCTTAATATTCTTACGCTTCAATATTGCAAGAGATGTCGCGATTTTTTAATCATTTTTGTTTATTATTATTTATAAAAACTAAATAATGCATTTTATAATATTTTATATATAACACACACATATATAATATTCTAATAATATGCTGTGAGCAGCTCTCATTGAGATATCCACTTTTAAAAAGATGTGTAATCGGGTAAATCGATATTCGCAAGTATTGTTACCTTTTTTCTGCGATGCTGATTGGTTATTTTGATGCTGCACTCTACATTACTTTATATCAATAAAAGCCTGTCATAACTAAATAATGCATTTAACAGTTCAAATATTAAGTATGTGTGTAATTTTTATTTAATTTATTTTGAAAAAACGGAGAACTAGAGTTAATATGTATAAATAATTATACACACATACACACAAAATAAATAGCGCGCGCTTATGATGTTCTATGTAAATTAAGAACAAGAGGATTAATCGAACGGATTAATCAACAGAGAGGTAGAGGCAATTTCTTTATTCGAGTTACTTAGTAACTTCCGAAAGTTCTCTGCATCGAAGGGTCAATTTTAACTTTATATCAACTAAGTTTGCGGCTTCATCTACGCCGAATCTTTTCATGCATGTAGGCTAAGCAGTGACAAGCGATAATGACGATACTGTTTGTAAGTTTGATAACATGAAACTTGTCAACAATCTAAAGGGATTTAAAAGAATGAGATAACCGCTTCAAACCTTAATACTGCAAATCTTAAGATTTATTTGTTTATAATACTTTAATAAAAAGTGATGACGCGATGAAAGCATTCATCGACAATTTTTTTTTTTTTGATAAAAATTTCGATGTATAAATAATGTTGAAATAATTAAGATATCATTTAGTAATTATTCGCTCATTTGGTTTATCAAAGTATTCCTCTTAATGAAAGTTTACTTGCATTTCAAAGTTATAATAACTTACAAATGCGAATAATTACGAAACGTCAAATATATGTATATCATATAAAAAATGTCGTATCACATCGTAATGCTTCTAAGAAGTTAACATTAACTTTTAACGAAAGACTCGACTTTTCAAATTGGTTACTTGAAGTTGCTCCAACGTACTCTAAACTTTTACACACGTTCCGTGTGTATTAATCAAAAGTTAATAGTTAGGATAATATATTTATGTATTTCACTGATTCTTAAACAATTACGGTTCTCTGACCGAGATTGTTTCAAGCAAGGTTCTGATAATACATATAAATATAAAAAAATATAAAATTGAGTTCTTAAACTTGACATATTTTAAATTTTAATCCTTTGCTAACAATAAGAGAAAATTATATATATTAGAAAAAATACACAATATCTTCATGTGTGTTTTCGTTTTACAGCATTTTCACACTTCTGATCCTTGCGCGCGCACACAATTGCACTCTACAAAGTGACAACGACAGACGTAAAGCCTTGACACGCAGTATCATTTGATTTTCCTTTTGTCACGACTGTTTACCACGAAGGCGCGACTCGACGTATCGACACGGCTAACGGTATTATTGAGGATCGCGTTTCGATGAACGCATCTCCCGTTTGTCTGCATGAAACGCCGATCGACGTCAGCTCCGCGCCCACACCGTTGTATTTTTGTTCATCGGCTATCCTGCGGCCGATAGCGCGTCACCGCATCACGTCTGACAGACAGACGCGGACTGATTGATTGAATTCCATTTTACTTCGCTATATACGAACACTGCATAATATTTAAAAAATTAGAGAAATTACGCGGGATCCTCCACGTGGTGCGGACAAACATCTAAATACATTCGTCAATGTTTAATTACAAAAAGAAAAAATTAATATCATAAAATGATATTACATTATAAATTGTACAATTTAAATGATATTGCTATGACATTCTCTTTTTATGTCACATAATTATATGTAATATGTAATATGTAATCTCAAAAAATTGTCAAGTATTATTAAGAATAACAAAAAAATGTTTTTAATTGTTTTATATTTGTAATGTAAAAATTAACTTTCGTTAAAAAGTTGTATCAAATTTAATTCCTGCATATGACATTATGCAAACAATGAATGTATCGTTTCTTTTCGAATATTATTGGTTAATCTTTTATAATTCTAGACTTTGCCATTTTCTTAACCTACATGTCTAACATATAGTAAAAAAAAGGATAGATTATTATCTTTATTTAATCTATTAATATAAATTTAATTATTTATATTATATATCTAAATGTGTATTAGTAAAATAAAAATAATTTAGCTTAAAGGGATATTTTATATTTTATTTCATGACATTTTAAAAACGGTGATTATTAAACTTGAGTTTGGAAATTATTTTCTCTGTTATTATTTAAAATTCTTTGACACATATTTCTAGAATATCAAATAAAAAACATTTAGTAATATTTTTGTGTAAAAATCCATTTAATTATATTGTTGATTAAACAATTGTAAATTACTTATTTACGTAATACGTTGTTAATACGAAAACATACAATATGATATAATCATGGTAAACACACATACACATGTGTATTTCTTCGAAATAAAATTTAATATATCACGCGCAGATTTACGTTCAAGATTTATGTTACAGATTGTTAATTCGATACGGTTTAAAAAAGGATCGTATTATCTTTACATCATTTTCATTATTTAAAACATAAAATATATTTTATTCCATTTTTCTATCATTTTATCATTATATCCATCAGTTATAACATGCTTCTCTAATAAATACAACGAAAATAAAGTTGCAAGTATAAAAATAATAAAAACGACAATAAAATCTATATTGTACAGAAAAAATCTATTAAAATTATGTCTTCTAAAACAAGGCACTCTTATTTTTTAATAATTAAGTGGATTTACCAGAATTGATAAAAATTTGATTCATTCACGAGAAATCTACGTTGTGTGCATTCATTGCTCCTTTATATGTTAAATTGGCTTGTACTAAGATTTTTTAAACTTTCCAAGTTTCTCTTTCCTGACTGTGATTTTCTTAAACAAATTGTATATAATAGTATCTTTCTTAATAAATAGCATAAATATTTTTCTTGATAATATTAGAAATTTATTCCACATGTTTGTAGGTTCTTAAATCTGTTTTATCTTTTTTTTCTTACGATAAATTTTATTTTCATAATTTTTCGAGAAGAAGCGTATATGTCAATTTTAGGGAGCAATTTTCTAAATGTCAATTATCGTTTGCTTTTGAAAAAAAAACTATTTTTTAAAAGAAAGTACAAAACAGTATTTTAAAACAGTATTTTAATCTAACAGAAAATAGTTTTTTTTAAATAAATCTGCAAATATAAATTTGCATTCTGAACTCTTAATTAGACAGTAAAGTCTAAAAAGTTCGTTAATGTCTTTTTTCTGCAAATAATAAGTAAGTAGATATTAATAAAAGTAAGTGCCTATTCTCATTTTATGTATAACTTCAAAATTGATAAATATTTTAAAACAAAAAATATTTCTCTGCTATATAATTTTCGTTTGACCCGCGTTGACGTTTTATATAAATTATCTGTCGTGTTTTAAATTGCAGGAGAAACCACTCCCGGGTTAGAGAAGTAGCTATTCAATTTTAAGCTTATCTTCTACGAGAAAAACCCAATCTGGACAACGAGTCCGTATTTACGCGTGCACCGATGTATTAACTATGCACGCACTCGTACAAGTCAGCCCATTAATTTTCACCGCACTTTTTATTAATTTCCACCAATCTGTCAGTAAATTTCCTCAATCAATCACTTTTTGCGTTCGCCTAACCTTCCTCTCTCTCTCTCTTTCTCTTTCTTTTTTCTTTCTGCCTCTGTCTATTTATGTATCTCTCTCTTTTCTCTTGTGCTCTACGAAACTCGCTTTATCTTTATATTAAATTAATAGTCGACAAGCCAATTTTGTTTGGCAATACGCTCTCGCGTAATAAAGTAATTGCGCTACGCATCAGCATCCTCCCCCCCCCCGCCCCGTAAAAGGCCTGTTTATTTCCGAAAAAAAAACCTATTTTTTAAAAGAAAGTACAAAACAGTATTTTAAAACAGTATTTTAATCTAACAGAAAATAGTTTTTTTTAAATAAATCTGCAAATATAAATTTGTATTCTGAACTCTTAATTAGACAGTAAAGTCTAAAAAGTTCGTTAATGTCTTTTTTCTGCAAATAATAAGTAAGTAGATATTAATAAAAGTAAGTGCCTATTCTCATTTTATGTATAACTTCAAAATTGATAAATATTTTAAAACAAAAAATATTTCTCTGCTATATAATTTTCGTTTGACCCGCGTTGACGTTTTATATAAATTATCTGTCATGTTTTAAATTGCAGGAGAAACCACTCCCGGGTTAGAGAAGTAGCTATTCAATTTTAAGCTTATCTTCTACGAGAAAAACCCAATCTGGACAACAAGTCCGTATTTACGCGTGCACCGATGTATTAACTATGCACGCACTCGTACAAGTCAGCCCATTAATTTTCACCGCACTTTTTATTAATTTCCACCAATCTGTCAGTAAATTTCCTCAATCAATCACTTTTTGCGATATCGTTCGCCTAACCTTCCTCTCTCTCTCTTTCTCTTTCTTTTTTCTTTCTGCCTCTGTCTATTTATGTATCTCTCTCTTTTCTCTTGTGCTCTACGAAACTCGCTTTATCTTTATATTAAATTAATAGTCGACAAACCAATTTTGTTTGGCAATACGCTCTCGCGTAATAAAGTAATTGCGCTACGCATCAGCATCCTCCCCCCCCCCGCTCCGTAAAAGGCCTGTTTATTTCCCTTCGTCCAGGAAATTTCATTTAGCGTTGAAGGTCCACGCTTGACATATTCGCGGTTTCCGTTTCACTTCTGTTAAACGGCAAAACGACTAAAATTCGACCGCTTCTGTCATTTTCATCGTCGAATCACACGCGGACACGTGCTTCCATCACTTAATATTTTTTTCATCGTTTGCGATGACTGTCATATCCATGCCGACGTACTTTAACGTAAATTATTAAAAAGAACCTTAGAAAAAGTGAAATATTTTTTTCATGCAAACAAAAATCTAAATTTATTCGGCAAAATAATAATATACTTGCACAATTTTACTTTGAAATTAAAACATAGATAAAAAACGACTCAGATAATAAATTACATGTACTGTATGTTTCTCGATCGATGCGTCACATAAAATAAAATTATCCTCTGTTGCTCATATCAATCGTTGATATATTGCATTCAATGCAACGCACTATCACAAAAGCAACATTATGGGAATACGAGCGGAAATAGAGGGTTGGGCCGGAAAATTTCACGCATTTCCATAAAGCTACATTAACTACGTAACTTATACCAGCAAGCAGTAACGCATCACAAAACAGAAAAGGATAAAATTCGATACACCGCGAAATTAAACGCTCGCGGTCACCGATTTCGGCGAACCGCGCCAAATTTTCGGCATCGAGGGGAGAAAGGGTTTGTTCACGCGCCAGGCATTGCCCTCTCCTACCCTTTCTTCAATCCCTCTCCTGTCGGCAACGTGCGAGTGCAAATTTGTCGGTTAAATAACACGCCATCGGCTTGTCAGCATGACATACCGTCGCCAAATGAGAAATAAAAAAATAAAAGCAGAAGGGAGGAGAAAAAGCCAAACGCGCCGTGAATTTTTCGCGTAAACGCACCGCAAATTCGAACGCGTTTTCGTTTTAATAGACGAATACCGCAAACACACAAGTTGCTTTTATTCGCGTGAAAAAACGGGTGCTTGCAAAAATTCGTAAAATATATCGGTCGTGAGTTCGACTTGTTTGACTCCCAAAAACGACGAACCGCAATAATGTATTAATAAATTGAATCGCGTGGCCTCCTCGCTAACATTCACAGTATAAAGAATGAAAAAAAGAGACTGCAAGCTCTTTCCAATCTTTTTCCGCAGCACAAACCAGAGCTTTTTTTTATAAACCTTGTTTTTTCCAATTTTTGTTTATTCTTTTCTATGACCGAAATCTCACTGATCTTTGTTAGCAATCTCTCTCTCTCTCTCTCTCTCTCTTTCTCTCCTTCTCTTTCTCTCTCTCTCTCTCTCTCTCTCTCTCTCTCTCTCTCTTTCTCTCTTTATCTCTTTCTTTCAACAAACAAGAATTTCTTCCTTTTCTCGAGTTACAAAAGGTAAAAGTAGAAGTAAAAGCAACATGATACTTTCTTTCTCTCTTATTATTGTCCTGTACTTTACTATAAACCAATAAGTTGATGACGTAACAGAATCAATTAAACTGTATGTAGTTTATTTTTTACATTTTACATTATTGAACAGAAAAATAGCTTGAGTGTATTAACAGAAATGTTGACGCCAAAGCTGACCGATTGCTTTTAGTCTGCAATTCCCAACTGCAATACAGCTAGAATGGTGGAATAATTGAATATTGTACTTTGCTTTTTCTCTTTCAGTCACTTTTATTTGTTGCAAGTTTATTTTGACACAATAATTTCATAACATTATTTGAAAAGATGAAGATCTTTTTTTTTGGAAAATTAAAAAGTATAACAAAATATCAGAATCAAGAGAAAAAGATTTTGTTATGTTGTCGAAAGCATATTACGTGCGACAACCGAATAATCCAAAATTCCGGTCGCGTCATGCAAATTGTTCGTATTGTCTCTCGCCCGTCAAAAGCAAAGACGACCTTCAAGAGGAATCTGCCTCGCTTTTCAACCCTGCATGTCTTCGCGAAGAAAGAGCCTAAGATCCCCGATTATGTCACCCTCGGCCGATATTTTCGGATCGCGATGTCTCAAGGAACATCTCAAAAGCTTCTCTCGAAAGTTACAATCACGCGGTGACGGAACGAGTTATTAGCAAGCAAACCGAAGAAAGCAAGAAGCTATCTTTCTGGAAAGTGAACGTGAGTGGGTGAGCGTGACGTCGCGATACTTTTGCAGTTTAAAGCGGTTGTAACGATATTGAAGTCGCAATCGCAGTCGGTTTTCACAACTCGCTTTGCATAACTGCATTAACGTTTATGAAATTTTGTATCAATTACGTATAATGGAGAAAGGGAAAAAAATTGAAAGCGCGATGTTTTTTTTTCCTGCAGAGAGATATGTTAACTATAATACATGTTAATTATGGAAAAATTAATCTTATCAGTGCATGAATAATCCAGATAATATTTTTTAACTGGCTCTCTGTTTTTTTACTCGATTACACGTAATAAATAAACTGTTTATATTTGAATAACTTCTGCTTGGCTCAGATGCTTATACATGAAAATTGCAATAAAGTATAATTTGTAAATAATATAGATAATTTTGTGAAATAACGCGCGATTTAATAAGATTATACATACAATTTTTGCAGAAGCATTTAATTAAATTAATTTAGCACAGTCTGCAACATGTGTAAATTTAACATTTCCACAAAATAAAAACGCGCGTGCGGCGCGGTTTAATCTCGCATTACTTTTACATAATAAAAAAATAGGATAGTTTTATTAATTACAAAAGAAAACCTCTAATGGCTTTATTAGCATATATATAACAATCTCAGCATTATTTTTTTAATGTATCTTTGTTTCACTTGCGATATTTATAGTAGTTACAGTTAATTTCTCTTGAACGATACGAATAACTAGATTGTAATAATTTAATTAAGTTTTTTACGTTAAAGATATTTAACTTAATCGATCGTGCTTTATTGTCGCCGAGATGAAAATACACCTTTTATACGCCATAAAGTAGAAAAATCCATAAAAAAGAACATAAAATTTTGTAAATTAATAATTCTACGTATGTGGCCGATAGGTATAAATTAAGAGATAAACGTATTTCAGTAACCCCTGCTTAATCCTGATTCTTTTATAACGTAAATTGAAAATGTGCATGCTATTTAGATATATGTACGCTTCTCGGTTTTACTTTTCCGTTAGAATATTTATAGTGGTTGCAGAAAATTGTTACATCCTTGCGTAAATACGATTTACTGCAATAAAATAATTCAATAAAAAATATTGAAAAATATCAAAAATATCTACGCAATTGCAAATTTTTCCATGTAAAATAAATCTTTACGAATATCCGTAGATTGCACGTATGTCTGCTTCAAACGTGAAACATTGTGAATGATTGAAACGCAACTTAATCTTTTTTGCGCGCGCGAGATTTATTAATCCTTTATATGTATTATTTAATTAATACTCTAGAGATATACCGTGTTGAGCGGTTCGACCGCTACTTATTATTCAAGCGACAGGATAAAATGGATTAAAAGGGTAGCATTAATAGCCGTCTCACGGCATTTAATTTTGATCAATGCGCCATTTAACTCGACCACGAGAACGGCCAAGCTAAACCGCACAATACTTAACACGCGTTCAACTGAAGCGCTGCTCTGCGAAAACCACACTCGAAGCTGAATCGACCGCTGCTTCGTTATTTTCACGACTAACACCAGTATTAAAAGCGCGAACGATATCCTGCTCGTGTAGAACTTTCCCGTGGGAATTCCTGAGAGAAGTCACGTGCGCACATTCTGTAACTATTTTCATGAATATCACTTTGACTTAATATTTATCTTTGAATTGTAGATTTTCCTACGGAAAAAATACAGGAATTAACTTTTTCATTATTTTAATCATTTTAGATTAAATATAGAATTAATTTAAAAAAATATACCCAATCTATAATTGACGAGATTGATTTTAACATATATGTTATTATATCATAAGTATTAAAAATATTTTGCGATATTATTAATAAAATGTTATTTTTATTATTTTAAGTAAGAATATGCGCGTCTTAGATTTTTTCAAATACCGTTAGAGAAATTTGACGAAAAGTTTGAAGACTTGATTTTATTAGCACTACGTTGCGATTCGTCGACGTACCCGACCGCGTGAAATAGAAGCCTGGGAAGAATGTGGAGCAAAATTAATCTCCGGTTGGTAACGGAAACGCGGGCCCCCGGTTTATAGAATTGGCTGAGCCGGCTGCAGCGGCAGCCGAGTACAGAAAGCACGGGGTCGAAAGGGCGGCCGGCGCGCGAGAACGTCGAATGTCGTTCGGAATGAAAATTGGTATAGACGTCGCTCACCTGCACGCAAGCCCATATTGTATGACATCGCGAGATTCGGATGATTTATTACGTAATATCACGGCCGCGGGCAAAAGCTGGTCCGCTTTTTCTCCCCCCTTCCTTCCTCTACCGCTTTGCACCCCCGCGTATTCCCCTATATATATATAGCCCTGCTACGCGCATATGTGTGTATGTATTTTATATGCGTGTGTGTGTGTGTGTTTTCTATTCCTCGTGTGCTCGTGTTAACCTTCCTTTTTTTACCCTATCGTTCCGTACACATTGCGCGCGTGATGTCGATTGAAAGTGTGACGTTGAAGAATCCATTGACGAGATTGAGAGATCGCTCGTATAACTCTGTCACGGTTATTTTCCGGGGCCCATCGATCGATTTAGGTACCCTGGAGATTTCGAGAGCGATATTTTGTTTTCTTTGTATAAGCATTGTGTTTGTGTGATCCCGAAAACGTTTATCTCCGCCTAAAAAAGTTCATTGTTTTCTTTTTAATCTATTAATTCCTCGATATTTCTGTTATAAAAACATCGAGTCTAAATTATATCAAAAATTGTAGAGAAAGGAAAAAGTCGATAAATAAAAAAATATTATATATATGTATGTGCAATTCTATTTGTCTCTACGTCGCTCTTTTATAATCCATCGTCAATATAATATATACGTTATTCTGCCTATCGTCACTTTGATATTTTTTATTGCAGCTACACACTCGCCGATCTCGGGACGATTATTATCAGCTGCCAACGAGCATAGTGCAAACGTTATTCCCCAATGATCGCACGGTAATATGAAACGTGTGCAATCAGACTGCAATAGGGTGTACAGTTGTAAGCATCGGTACTACAGCGGCGATGAGATGTTGAATGGTTACGCCGACGAAGATCAAGAGCATTTTCCAATTTTCGTCTGGATATGACGTAAAGCCGCCGCGACTGCCAGAATCAGAAATGCTGCTGTACGTGATAGCGTTACCGATTTTGCCGCGAAAAAACCGCGGCTACAACCGGAATGATAACATCGCCAACGACTTATCTCTTGCCTGCACTTTACGTCTCGCGATACTCAGAGATTCAAGATAACACATCTTCCTCAAATTTCTAATATTATAGCATAAAGATATTTTAGTTTTCTTTTCTGTAAAAAATTCTCCGATATAGCGACACACGGTAGTATCGCAAAGTATATAAAAATAAAAAGCAACTTGACTTGCGATTTTCTTCATAGACGTCAAATATTTACAGTCGAAATATATGTATTAATTGAATTTTTTTATATTCATATAACTGTTATTATATAAAATATTCCCTGTACATATTTTATTTATTTTTATGTCATATTTCCCCATCACAAGTTAAAAATAATATTTATATAAATCGGTTACCTTACAGTTGTTCGCCTGATGTCTCATTCCAAGTTTTCTTCCTCTCTTGTTTGTCCTTTATCGTTCCTACATAGCAGTTACACGATACACTCGCGAAGATGCGATTAATTAGGATTACGAAAATACAATCGCGCGACACTTTACACGGTACTCCCGACATTAATTGGACACGACACACACTTTATTTTATTGCGAGAGAACAGTGCACAAATCAATCCACTTAGCGAAAATTATCTTAAATATTGTAATAAAACAATTTATAATTACTATTTATTGCTATTGTTTCCATTTCTATTTCAAGTGAATAGCGCGATCTGTTTCGATTAATAGTCGTCTCGATACATTTACGAGTCATTGACTGCTAATTGTAATTATCGTAGAGAATAATCACGTTTTGTAGTGTAATACGATTACCTAATAAAGCTCCGTTACCTTCCCGCTCGAGACTCGCTGCGTGAATGACAATATAGCGATCGCGTGTTTAACATTGATATATGCTGCAAAACATGTGTGATGCACGTCACATAGATATCGTGAAAGTTTCGTTGCCGTCGCAAAATATTTCACGCGTTTTACAAGATAAATTTACATGGAATATTCGATGCCTTTCTATTCTTTTGCCTTGTATTCTTCAAATTAATTATTAATTAATTAATAAAATATTGTTGTGTGACGACTTTTTATTACTTGAATTACTCGATCCTGTAAAGAGAATTGGTTTAACGAGAGGACTAAATGAAATAACTTTCGAAGGCTGTCAAAAGAAAACGACATACAACATGTACCTTCCGTAACGTATGAACGTTAGCAGAATAGTAATCAATAATAATAATTAAAATAATCTGTTTATCTCTCTACGCATCGGTACTTGTCCTCTTCCCCTTCTCAAGTTGTTTTTCCCTTGTAGTGGGGCGCATTCCATTGCCCCACTACACCGACATACTGCCAAATATGTAAACAAGGTCGCGCGACGCTATTTCTTACATTCCTTTGATACGTGTATTACAAAATCACTGCGCGCTCTCAATCCGAAATTAATCGCGTTTTCGCAAGTGGATAAATGTCACATAAATGCCACAGAGGAGCAGCAAAGGACAAGCAAGAGAAGAAAAGAAAGAGAAGGTCCGGGATAGCATCAATTAATAGTGAACCATAAAGTAAGCAGTTTATAGTTTGTTTAATTTATTTGTTACTTTTATGATTAATTACGTGCTTATCTTCTCGGTATTGATTTATTGTACATTATTGTATAATATAATGCGTACATAGAAAAAATTATTCTATATAGATACTATTTTAAAATAATTAAAATATTTAGTAAAGTATTTGTTAATATTTTTCTAAAAACATATACAAAATATTGTTTAAGATATTTATAATTATTTAGATTATTCATGTAATTTATTATATTTTATAAATACTTGTATAAAAAACACTTTTTTTAGAAATTATATAATTATTTTTTAATTAAATTTTGTTTGAAGAATTAATGAAAAATTCGAAAAAATTACATAATAATATTAATTTTTATAAAACAAATTAGTTGCCGCATTTTCTCAAGGCACTTTAATTTTATTTTGTTGATCTCTTAAAATCTCCCAAAAAATTCTCTGTGTGTATATTTTAAAATTGCATAATTTTATTGCTCTTGTAATGTAAAAAATACAAATAATACAATTTGAAATAATACAATAAATTAATTTATATAAATATTTTTAATTAAAACAAAATTATATTTTATTCTTAAAATAAACAAAAACATTAAATTTAATAAAAATTTGTTTTAAATTGGATAATTAAATATTGATACAAATTGATATTAAAAATAAATATTAAATATAATTAGCATGTAATACATAAAATCTGGTATTAATAATCAATTAATCAATTGTGTATGTGTGTGAGACTGTTGTAACATATGTAATATTTGCACACAAAAAGAACAATGTATATGTATGCAATAACTTTGCTATTCAATTATTACAATAATTGTGGAATTATATGAATTAATGTAAGATGAATGTGCAGATAAATGTGCAATTAAAATGTGTTCGTCACATAACGTTAAATTTAACTTTTTAATCATTATTAGGCAGTAATTGTTTTAATCGCCAAATTATTATTTTGATTTTAATATGACTTTAAGTAAAATAGTAAATACATATAATTTTAATTTAATTTAATTTAAATTATTTTTATAGTAATTATATTATAATAATAATTTAAATTAAATTAGATTAAAATTATTGATATATTGATTTGTATTAATTATTAATTAATTATTACAAAGTAAAATTCAAATTATTTCCGAACAAACTTTTTACGTTTATAAAAACATATATCCCAAATTTATTTAAAGCAAAATATTTATTAATAAAAACATTATATATATATAGATATATATCAATCAATACACATATTTATGAGTTAATTAATTTAGTATCTACATTTTTTATTTGTTTTACTATTAAAACGTAAATTTTGTATTGTATTCATATATCTTAATATTCATCAAATTCTTAAATAGATTAAATTTTTCTCTAGAAATAATCATACAAACATACACATAAGAAATAAAAGAATAAAAAGAGTATTGTGTTCTCCTTAAAATCTTTTATATTAGATTTATGGCTAATGAATTAAAATCTGAATAAGTGATTTAAAATTAACAAGCTCTTAAATTTATAATAATGTCTTTTCTTATCGTCATTATACTATATATTTGTTTGAAAATTACTTTATCTATAAACATGTTGTGCATAACAAAAAAATGCAATGTCTAGACAATTTAAAGTTGAAAGTCAATCTTATATATAATAACTATGCTCTTACAAGTAATTTCACAAATAAGTGAAATCTTACATTAGAAAAGTGTTGCATCAATTTGCAATATCATTAATACAAGGTTCGTCTACTAAATCATCTCCCTTGTTCGCACCTATAAAATTAAATAATAAATTTTTGTGATAGATTGCACAATTCTGCTCAATTGTATTCGCGTATTATGTTTGGACATAACATAATGTGTCCTAAATCAATTAACGATTTAATATATACTCTATATCAACTCTCACTGATTATATATTACTTACATTATGCATTCTATATACTTCCAGAAAATTAGAATTATTTTGTCGACATGGAATAGATGCGATATGGGTTCTAATCGTAAAAGGTAGTTCAATTTCAGAAGTAGGGTAGAAATAGTTTCTCAAAGTAGTACGACATCTTTTGTACAATCTAATAACAATATAAAAAAATAAACATATAAAAAGCCGTTTTTTTAGATATATAGATATTCTAGTAATAGAATATATTCTTAAAAACGCTTATTTTACTAATAAATTGAACAAAATCTTTAATACGTAGCAGTTAGTGATTATTACATGTCTTAATAAAACATATATAACGTATTTAACATTCTTTCCAATTTTTATAATAAAAAGATATAATATCCAGTTTTGAAAATTAAAAAAATTAAAATTTTTTGATTTAAAATAGATAAAGAACAAAAATTGTTTTTATCAAAATATAGTTTGTTATTAAAACAAACAAAATAATTAGTTCTATCTTAACACATACACACGCTATATCATATTAATATATATGTATAAAAATACATTACATATATTTATAATTTATTTTTATGTATGTGTACATATATCAAGTTTTTTCTCAGTAAAATTCTTTGTTAGTTATGAGAATATTACTTGTACATATAAATTAATTAATTATCAAATAATAAGCATAAATGTTTCAATAGAAATTGATTTACCTAATAAAAATAGGAAAACATATTATGAAGAATAGAATCATCGATATTACAACAACTGATACCACAATTACAAAATTCCAAAACGAAGTATAAGCACGATGTTGTACCGCCCTCTCTCTTATATAATTTTCCGGTTCAATATTTTGAATGTAATCTGCATTGTATTCTGTATTTAGATTACTATTTGAGAATTTATTCGAAAATAAATGTGTTGTTACAGTATCTAAAAAATAATTTTGATTGATAATTGATTGCACAGTTATCGTTAATATATTAATTTTATTAGAAATCTATTATGAATCTTTAAAGTTGATTAATATTTTGTTAATAATAAGAATTTATTATTAATGAGTTACTTTTGTTATAAAAACTAATATAATATTAATAATTGTATTAATAACATTAAAGTAGTAAAAAAAGTATATCAATAAATTAAGTTTTCTGATAATAATTGACAATAAGAAAAAAAAAAGTATATATGTAAGTGTATTATATCATTATATAGTCGTAAATTTTGAAAACATTTTTATAATTTCATAATTATATTCTTTTTATTTTTTAATATTGTAAAAAAGCAAGAATTTACAAAGATACACAGATATTATGTTCTACCCTCATATGTATACATCCTAAGTCTCATTACGAAAATAGACTAAACGATTAATTGTAACATCACAATATAAATTATTATCTTACCTAACATTAAAATTGTGAAAATAACGATCCATAGTGCATGCATTATATTATAATATATATTATAAAAGCTCTTGTTTATTTTTTTTCTTCAGAACATTTAATAGAAATGGATTGCAACTGTCTTTATTTGACCAATCGTTATCAGTGTCACCGTATCAATTGCCTGAAATCAAATCATTAACATATAATGCAGAAAGTAACATAAAATCACAAGAAGAAATTACGAAAAATCAAAATAATACGTAAGAGTTGTATAAATGATGAATATATCGGCTAGTTTTGAGAGAAGAAACATAAATTCTATGGCAACTCGATAAAATGATTTGCCGTGTTCATGTGTCAGCAGCTTTATTATAATAATAACTACAACAAACATCAGAGTTTGTAAAGACAAGACAATATTGAAACAATATGCCAACTGACATATTAAAATGTGATCTAAAATGGTAGCTGATATAGAAAATTAACGACTCTCTCTCTCTCTCTCTCTGTACGATATTAAGATTTATTAATCTTACCAAATCGTGACTTTCCGCTTGACTCTGCGCTGTCTGTACGCATATAAACAATATTATAATAATAAACGCACGCAGTTCATGAAACACACACAAGATATTATGGGCCTATTAGCTTATTCGAATGTGCCCTATTGACTGTCAATGTCGCATGAAATTGTTTACCCCTAGATGTTTATGTATTGTTATATACTGGAGACCTCGGATTCGATATATTTATATGATAGAGAAAAAGAAAGAGACGCGGCTATTCCCACTCTCTGTCAAGCAAACAACTTCCATAGGCAATAAAGGCTTACGATTTAGAGGAATTAAATTACATTTAAAATATTTAGATTTTTGGTGGATTTGGCATATGTGTGTGCGTGCATGCGTGTGTGTGTATCGCCATCAAAAGTATCTGTTTCTTGATATATTAGGTTGTAATTATTCTTTATTGCTAATAAATAATCTGCAATTCTGCAATCTCTATATACGAGAGACACTATCATATCACAATGACGAACGCAAGGCTCATAAGAAAGACACGTACGAGATATTAAGAAGTTATTGGTGTACTTGCAATTAGAACTTATTGGTCTACTTGCACATATTTTATTGGTTGTTGATGTCGTTATGGAACTGCTTACCATTAAATACTTGTCGATTATATCATATCTTTCTCAACAAGAATCTTGGAATTATTTTTTTTTTAAATTGAACTGCACGTTGACAATAAGAAAGAAATATTAAAGTATGTTTCTTTTTTTTCTGATGGATTTGTAGCTACAAATTTTTAATTTTTTGTTTTAAAAATATATATAAAAATGCTTTCAAAATGCATCAAATCAGCTGTCTACATGTGACGAAATATTCAAACTTACATTCAACAAATAAATGAAAACACTTAAAATATGTTAAAATATTAATTTAAAAAACAGATAAGATTCTCATGTGGCTAACGTCAAGAAATTGTTATTTTTATTCATAACTTGTTTATTTTTACATTTGTATTATACATTTGATTACAAAAAGAAAACCAATAAATCGTAAAAATACAAATATAGCGACGAGAATGTAGTACATAATTTATTACTAATTTTAATACACAAATTAATTGCTGAAAAGTATATATATCTTTTTTAAAGAATTCAGCACTCACACATCATTTCTATAAATTAGTATACATATAATGTATTATTGAATTATTACAATATGTAATATGTTCACATTATGCATATTTATATGTCGTAAATATTGTAAATATAGTTCGTATGAATATATAACAATGACAAGTACGAAAAATTTTTAATAATACTAATTTAAACTTTGTTAATAATTAAAAATTATTTAAAATAAATAATTAATGTTATAAACAAAATCAAAATTTTAATTTATAACAAATAATTATAAAAAAAACAAAGTAAAAAATTGTGTTTATAATAAAATTTTTAAACTTGTGTTATATAATCATAAACTAAAAAAAGTTAATTACAGTGTTATTAGCTATTCTAAGATTATCTCTTAAAATATTATTTGAAATAGAATAACTTTACAATGTAATACATTATTTTTTGTCATTGCACTCTATATACGTTTGTCAAAAAATATTTTATTTTATGAACAAATGTTAAGCATAAGACATGCATAGTCTAAAGTTGATGACTTAAAGTTGCAGATCGAACTTAATGAAGTAGTAATTATACTTTAACAATATGTTAGAAACTTTACTTATGTACTCATATAATTATTATAAATTTAGAAATCAGTTTGCATGAAAACAGTTTGCTCAATTGAAACCTGTAAAAGTAAATTAGTAATAACATTAACATATAAATATAATTAATAAAAATATAAAAAATATATATATATATTTATT
>NW_021849211.1:1064557-1077353 GCF_003651465.1 Formica exsecta
GTCAGATAAATATAAATATTTAAGTTTAATGTAAGATAAAAATAAGTTTATAATATTATTTTATATTATTTTATATTATTATTTTTTATTTTTTCCTATGTTTTACTTACACTACTCCAATCACATATAATTGACGGTTCAGCTTCTGCATGTACTTGTGCACGTTCTACACGTTGTGCACGTTCTGCAAATTGTGCACGTTCTGCACGTTCTGCACGTTCTGGTTGATGATCGGGATTAGGATTAGACTTACGAAAGTTTGCATCATGCTTTTCAATTGAAACCTGCAAAAGTAAATTAGTAATAACATTAACATATAAATATAATTAACAAAAATATAAAAAATATATATATATTTATTTATGTGTGTGTGTTTGTATCAGTTAGAGAGTTTTCAAAGTTATTATTTCAATTATAATTTCAATTATAGCATTTTAAGTGAAAACATTGCATTTATATCTGTGTCTAATATTATGAGCATCAAAGAGTCAGATAAATATAAATATTTAAGTTTAATGTAAAATAAAAATAATTTTATAATATTATTTTATATTATTATTTTTTATTTTTTACCTGTTTTACTTACATTACTCCCATCATATGTAACTGACGGTTCAGCTACTACTTCTGCACGTTCTACACGTTGTGCACGTTCTGCACATTGTGCACATTTTGCACGTTCTAAACGTTCTGCACGTTTTGGTTGATGAGGATTAGGAATAGATTTATGAAAGTCAAAATAATCATAAGTACAGCACCAACGGCAGAAATCTTCACAGGAATGTTCTGGATGATAACTGGGTTGTTTAGAATCCCCACGGCAACAATTGCGAACGATAAGATAATTTCTTTTAATACACTGTCTGTTGCATTCACTAAAAAAATATTTTTGATAATAAAAACACTTATAATAAATTGGGTAAGACCTTCTTGTATATATTCTAATAATTTTTTGTTTGAAATAAAGTTTTAATTATAATTAAGTTAATAACAAACACACATTTTAATGCTGTAACTCTTTCTTAATTCTAAAATTATTTACTTCTAAAATTATCATTTTTATTATTTATTTTATAAGTAATAAAATTAAAGTAACTAGCATAGAAGTAATAAACATAGTAACACATTTTTAATATTGTTTTGTATTTTATATTTTAAATATTTGCCGTCACATAGTTTCAACTGATTATTAAATTGAATACATAAGTCGACTTATATAAATAAATTAATTGAATATAAAATTATATACACAATTATTGCAGAAATCGATGTACCTGATATTCTCCCAACGGCTACAGTTCATTATTACTATCACTAGCATGCAAACACAGACAGCCAATACACTTATAATTAATGCAATAAGTACATCAGTATTCTTAAGAACATAATCCTTAAATTCATCAAATTCATTTCTCTTAATATTATTATCCAATTCATTATTCTTAATATCAACATATTCATCGTCATCAGATTCTTTCATCGTATGTGTATTATTTTTTGTTGTAGTATTCTCATTTTGTTTTGTTATAATATCTAAAAAAATAATATCAATTAATCTAATTGTTAACTACAAAAGTTTATTATAACATGAAAAATATTCTAAAAGGGAAATTTATTGTATTAACAAATTATTTTTGTTATAAAAATTGAATATATATAAATCAACTTAATAGAAGTAAAAGTTATTAGCAATATTTCCAAACATCAAAAATCATCATAAATTATCAATAGTTGAAACAAAAATTGTGACAAATAATGTATAAATAATATTAGAGAACTTCGAAAGAAAGAGCGCGATTCTTTACAAAAAGCACATCTTGAAAGAATAGATCATAGTTTATTCACGTATAAGCATTTTCTTTTTCATTGTACTAATAATTAATATTAATACCAAAATTCACAAAAAAAGAGATATTAAAGAATAACTCAATACGGAAAATAATATAATAAAGTGTTATTTTCAGGTGTTTAAAAAAATTAAAGGTTTTCAATATCAACTTGTTTAATTTACCAAATCGTGATTTGCTTATTTCTATGTCTTCTCTCCACGAACAACACTATCACAATGACGAAATACGACTTATAAGAGAAACACGTACGAGATATTATAAACATATTGGTCTACTTGCGCGTATCTTATTGGTTGTTAGTATTGAGATTGCTTACCATTAAATACTTGTCGATTATATCATATCTTTTTCAACAAGAATTTTGGAATTATATACAGTATATGTAATTTTGTCGTCCAAAAAAATTTCTTTTAAATTGAACTATACGTTGACAATAAGAAAGAAATATTAAAGTACGTTTCTTTTTTTTCTGATGGATACGTAGCTACAAATTTTTAATTTTTTGTTCTAAAAAAATATATATATAAATGCTTTAAAAATGCATCAAGTCAGCTATCTACATGTGACAAAGTATTCAAACTTACATTCAACAAATAAATGAAAACATTGTTAAAATATGTTAAAATATTAATTTAAAAAACAGATAAGATTCTCATGTGGCTAACGTCAAGAAATTGTTATTTTTATTCATAACTTGTTTATTTTTACATTTGTATTATACATTTGATTACAAAAAGAAAACCAATAAATCGTAAAAATACAAATATAGCAATGAGAATGTAGTACATAATTTGTTACTAAGTTTAATACACAAATTAATTGCTGAAAAGTATATCTCTCTTTCTTAGAGAATTCAACACTCACACATCATTTCTAAATTAGTATACATATAATGTATTATTGAATTATTACAATATGTAATATGTTCACATTATACATATTTATGTGCAGTAAATATTGTAAATATAGTTCATATGAATATTATAACAATGACAAGTTCGAAAAATTATATTTTTTGTACTTGTCATTGTCATATATTGTCATAATAATACTAATTTAAATTTTGTTAATAATAGAAAATTATTTAAAATAGATAATTAATTTTATCAAAATATTTTAACTACTTCTGCATGTACTTCTGCACGTTCTACACGTTGTGCACATTCTGCACGTTCTGCACGTTCTGGTTGATGATCAAGATTAGGATTAGACTTACAAAAATTAAAATAATCAGGAATAAGGCGCCAACGGCAAAAATCTTCACAGGAATGTTCTGGATGATAACTGGATTGATCAGAATTGATATCATCCCTAAAGCCCCGACGGCAACAATCGCGAACGATAACATAATTTCTTCTGATACACTGTCTGTTGCATTGATTAAAAAAATATTTTTAATAATACAAACATTTATAATAAATTAGATAAAACCTTTTTGTATATATTCTAATAATTTTTTGTTTGAAATAAAGTTTTAATTTTAATTAAGTTAATAACGAACACACATTTTAGTGCTGTAACTCTTTTTTAAATCTGAAATTATCTACAATTATCATTTTTATTATTTATTTTATAAATAATAAAATTAAAGTAACTAGCATATAAGTAATAAAAGCATAGTAACAAATTTTTAATATTGTTTTGTATTTTATATTTTAAATATTTGCCGTCACATAGTTTCAACTGACTATTTAATTGAATACATAAGTCGATTTATATAAATAAATTAATTGAATATAAAATTATATACACAATTATTTTTACTTACATTATTCCCATCATATATAACTGAGAGTCCAGCTTCTACATGTACTTCTGTACGTTCTATACATTGTGCACGTTCTGCAGATTCTAAACATTCTGCACGTTCTGATTGATGATCAGGATTAGGATTAGACCTACGAAAGTTTGCATGATGCTCTTGAATTGAAACCTGCAAAAGTTAGTTAGTAATAATATTAACATATAAATATAATTAATAAAAACATAAAAAATATATACATGTATATATTTATTTGTGTGTATGTATTTGTATCAATTAGAATTTTAGTGCTGTAACTCTTTTTTAAATCTGAAATTATCTACAATTATCATTTTTATTATTTATTTTATAAATAATAAAATTAAAGTAACTAGCATATAAGTAATAAAAGCATAGTAACAAATTTTTAATATTGTTTTGTATTTTATATTTTAAATATTTGCCGTCACATAGTTTCAACTGACTATTTAATTGAATACATAAGTCGATTTATATAAATAAATTAATTGAATATAAAATTATATACACAATTATTGCTAAAATCGATGTACCTGTTATTCACCCAACAATTCATTATTATTATCCCTAGCGTGCAAACACCGATAGAAATTAGACATAAAATCAATGCAGTAAATATCTTAATATGCTTAGCAACATAATCCTTAAATTCATCAAATTTATTTTTCTTAATATCATTATCCAATTCTTTATTCTTAATATCAATATATTCATCGTCATCAGATTCTTTCAACGTATGTGTATTATTTTTCGATGTAGTATTCTCATTTTGTTTTGTTATAATATCTGAAAAAATAATATCATTTAATCTAATTGTTAACTACAAAAAATTATTATAACATGAAAAATATTCTAAAAAGAAAATTTATTGTATTAATAAATTATTTTTGTTATAGAAATTGAATATATATAAATCAACTTAATAGAAGTAAAAGTTATTAGCAAATTACTATTCTCATAATAAAAGTACAAATATATTATTATATTCTATAAGTTACGGAAATAATATCCAGTTATACTCATACATTTTTGTACCACTTTCTGTGATTAATTGAAAAAGAAATAGAAAATCAGAACAAAAACAAAAACATAAACATCATTTTTCACATCATAGATAGATGTAGTATATATATAATACATATAATCATAGAACTAGAGTGTAGTTAATTATGAAATTACGATATAAATTATCTTACTTGAGAATAAATTTGCAAAAATAATAATTTTGAATGTCCGTATTATAAAGTGCATCGTGAAAATGTGTTCAACTCTTTTCTTGAAAAAATCTAACTAGGTAAACTCGCAGTTTTCTTTATCCAAACAATCGTTATTAGTCTCGCAATATTACACCAATTGCTTGAAATCTATAACGTAAATATTTTGAATATCAAACACATTACTTTTTTAATAGCTTAGATCTTTGCGAAATGACAGAAACATTAAGTATTATAACAATTCGTAACTGTATCGAGAAAGATAATTATCATGTTGCTGAAAAAAAACAAAAATTATAATAAAATATGACCAATGATGAAGAAGATAAAATATTATTTGGTTTGAGTTTATATCGTTTACAATATTTGCTGTAAATGATAAATTTCTATTGCTATGGGTATCCGTTACAATTAATAAAACTTTGCTGCTTTCAAAATATTTGAATCTTAATAATAAGATAGACGCGATGAGATAACGAGAAAAAAAGCTCAAAATATTTATATTTGCTGCCTGTAAGCAAAGTCATATCAACGAAAAGAATTTTAAATGTCGCACGGTGTACTATGTCACAAAAATTATTTCACTTAGGTTTATAAATCAATAGTTCAAATTAATTTGATGAAGAAGCTTATAACATTTATTACAAAAAATATTATTCTCGATTATTTTTATGAATTAGAAAGGTTATTGTACTTTATTACCACATAGAAGATTTTATTATCTATTTCAATTTATATATGTAAAATTTAATGTAATAAATAACATACAATTTTAACAAAAAAAATATTTCCAAACATCAAAAATCATCATAAATTATCAAAAGTTGAAACAAAAATTGTGACAAATAATGTATAAATAATAGTAGAGAACTTCGAAAGAAAGAGCGCGATTCTTTACAAAAAGCACATCTTGAAAGAATAGATCATAGTTTATTCGCGTATAAGCATTTTCTTTTTCATTGTACTAATAATTAATATCAACACCAAAATTCACAAAAAAGAGATATTAAAGAATAACTCAATACGGAAAATAATATAATAAAGTGCTATCTTCAGGTGTTTTAAAAAATTAAAGGTTTTCAATATCAACTTGTTTAATTTACCAAATCGTGATTTGCTTATTTCTATGTCTTCTCTTCACGAACAACACTATCACAATGACGAAATACGACTTATAAGAGAGACACGTACGAGATATTAATAAACTTATTGGTCTACTTGCACGTATCCTATTGGTTTGTTGTTGATGTCGTGCAAAATTGATTACCTTTACATACTTTTCGGTTATCATATCTTTCTAGACAGAATTATATACAGTAGTTCTATCGTTTTATAAAATTTCTATTATCGTAAAAAATACTAAAATTATCTTAAAACTTTTTCTCCATTATATTAAAAACTTAAGCTGATAATTTTTGCTTTGGAATACTAAATTATTCTTTTAGATTAAATTAATCATTGATTACAAAAATAAAATATTAAACTTTCTAAGAGAGATATTATTACTCTGTCTTTTTCTTGTAAAAATTCTATGTATATACATATACTGATAAATTTTAAATATTTTTCATTTTTTGAATGTGGATATGTGTGTACGAGTATATACGTTAATATGTATTATTAATAGGTATTCTTTATGTTTGCGATAAGTACTAAGTACTATAATTGCTCTCGTTTTTTTAGCACAGTTTTCTTTAAATTTATTACTTAAATTTTCCGCGTTCACAATTATCAGTATCCTTACAATATGTGTATAATAAAATCTATAAATTACATTTTTAAATATATACGCAACCTCAAAAATCGTCATCTTTCTATGTCAGCGATTGCAAATTGCGTTGATTTATATTTGATATTTCAAGCGGTGTGCTCGAAGTAATCTCTCTCAACTTTTGCAGAGAAAAGAGAGAAATAAAGAATAATGAGACGCACAACACACATAGATGCGAGATATGTAACCGAATATGGCAAATGGTGGATGAAAAAGAATTTTCTCATTGATGCTAAAATAAGCGCCGACTATGTTGTCTCTTTTCTTTCGGCAACCGTTCACTAGGTAGTTCTAATTTGCGAAGTTGTATGCAGCGTGTCGCTTCATATACAAGAAATGGGAAATATGCATCAAACGATTGCATGATTATTCAATACGTTTCATTTTGACGGACGCTATGTGTATATATGCGATCACTTTGAATTAATAACGATTCCATAAATAGCGAAAAAGCCGCGACTACGCTGATATTTGTGTGTGTATGTCTTTGTAAAATCTTTATATATATTAACAATTTATTGCAATCGTTCCCACAAAGATAACTCAGAATCGCTAAAAATAAAAATCGTTTCCAGACACTTTTATTTTTTACATTTTAATTGAATTTATAACGCGACATATCGCGCGCGATTACTGCTCAAAGTATTCTTTCTACGGTTAAAAATACAGAGCACCCTGTAAAAACACAGCATTGTAACGAATTATGACAGAATTAATTATCTCGATGGTACTGAAAGAACATTTATATTCACATATCAAATGTCGTATAACATAATGATTCCACTATTGATTAAAATCGCGTTCGATTAGCTCTTTACTTTTGTGCTTTCTCATTTTGTGATCTCACAATTATTGGATATTACATAATGTTTTTATTCAAGCAGTTTCTTTTAGACATTTATTAACAATTCTTTTAATCCTTATGTTATACACACACAAGAAAATTATTCATCATATTGAAAGATTGTCATAGTAGATCGTCGATATCGTTAAAAATTTTTATTTTTCCTTAAAAGAGCATTTTAATCCTTACAAACTTGTCCCACTTTTATATGGAGATATAATATTAACTAAAGTATTGTGTAAATAGCAGCAACAGTTTCTGCAATATCACACATATCAATATCACACATATCAATTTATATTTCATATAAAACTAAACATTACAATATAATCTCAGAACTGCATTTTACAACCTAAAAAATTATTGGTATTGTTTGAATTAATAGATTTTATTACGCTTGTTGAAATCAACATTAAGATTAGACGATTTCAAGTTGCATTAGGACTAATCTATATCTTCCATACATTATGCGCATCTTGGATTGATCCTATTACTCGCCGTTGACGAGTAATCCGTTTTGCGAGAGAAAGCAGTGTGTTGAAAGTTGTGCTTTCATGTTCAACGGAACGTCCGACGTATTCGCGAGATTTATCGGATTTTAACAGGGCTCATCTCAGACTGCTCCTTCTGCTACTACGAGCTGGAGTTCTCGCAAAGGACCAGTTCACCGTGCTCCTAATTTCGTTTGCCCTGACCGGGATTTCGGCGTGCACGGTGACTTTAACCCGAGAATCCTTGAGATGCGCCGCGCTGTCCGTGATTTTTCCCATTTCCACGCCGAGAGAGCTCTCTTTCCGGATCTTCCTCTCTTCTGCCGCCGGAACTTTCCGAGATTCTTTCTCTTCCTTTTTTCTCTCTCGCGAAAAGAAAAAGACGAAGGAAGGCAAGATAAACTTTGCGGCGCGCAACCGCAAATTTTCCTCGGAGCAAAAGGCGAAAGAAGAGCTCTTCTTATATATATCTTTTTTTGTATATAAGCTCTACGTGGATTGAATATCTTTGTGGCCGATTGCAATCTTTTAATCTATTAAGAATGGGAAATTGAGCAAAATAATTTATTAGCAAAGATATTGTCGGGAAAAAAGATTTAAGAGGTATAATGTAAAATACTTGAATACAGTTTGGTTACATAATCCGAACAAAAGACTATCTTGATGATAATAATCCCTCGGATTAAAATTCCGCCAAGATAAAGCTTAAATGAGTCAAATAAAAGAAGTAAAAGTTTTCTTATTTATTTTGACTCGAAATTAAAAGCGAAAATTTTCTACATCTGAGAAATTTTCTACATTTAAGTTTTTGTCACTCAAAAGTTATTAACATCCAACATTATTATTAAGGAAAATCAGCTTTAAATACGTTATAAAATTCAAGTATAAAAAAGAAATTAGGACATTCCGCGTAAAATTACTTCATCATGACGCAAAGAATGTCAACTTTATCAGATACAGATCAATATAAAAGAAACGAATAATCTCTTACATCGAGAAAATTGCCATGAAAATTAATAGCAGTCAAGAATAACGTCAAACACGCTTATCCCGGCATAGTAGCTGTCCTTATTAGCGGCAGGCACTTAAATCACTCAGCACGTTCCTGAAAGTAAGTGCTCCGCATAAACCGATTACGGCGTAATACAGTCCGCCGCAGGGTGAATTATATTTCATTTATGCGCGTTAGAATTAGCGGCCATTAGTCAATATTATATCTTAATTAGCACACGCCTTTCGTTACCCCGATTATGCCGAGCTTAATTCGACAGTTCTTGCATAGCGGAAATATACGGGAAAGAGAGAAACGCGCGCGATAAATAGCCGGAGATTCGCATGCGGCAACAACGAATTTCCGCACTTTGCCGCAATTTACTGAAATGTCCTGCATTTATTCGGATAATTTCCATCAGCCCGGTCGATTCTGCTTCATTAGAATTGGCTATTTTCATCTAAAAACAGTTTACCGTAAACTGGTATTTCCTGTATTAATTTTTAATTCTTGTATCTTTAAAAGTGTTATTCTTACTTTATTTTTTATTTTTATATCTCATAAGAGTTATATTTTATAAGGTTTTTTTATTCATAATTTCTGGTAAATTCTTTCTCAATTATTTGATATAAAATATATTAGAATTTATAATAATTATACTAAAATAAGTTTTTAACCTTCCCATTTGACATATTCGTTCAGAAACAACATTATGACTCAAACTTATATTCTTATAGTTAAATTCTTTCTCTTCCTTTTTTTAAAGAATAAAAATTGTGATAAGAACCAACTCGTGCGAAATCTTTGATCGAGAACGTTTCTTTCGAAGTTTAAGTAGGATGTCGAGAAATCGTGAAATTACGAGCGTAATTATTTAAAGATTATGACGGGCGCAGGTACACGCCATTAATTCTTCCAATTTTCCTTCGTTTCACTACAAGTTTCAAGTTACCTTCCTTTTTACGCGTCGCTTCTGCTTCGCCGCCACCATAGTTCTTGTGTCATCTGAAGACCGTTAATTGGCAAGATTAACAGCCAAGGATGCGCCGTATAAAATAACGTCCAAGAAAACTATTCCGACACTATTTCCGTTCTTCTTCAAATCGATATCCAGAAAATAATTGTCCACGAGCAAATACAGTTTTTCGCAGTAGTCTTTTTCGTATTCGAACGAATGATGGCCTTAATTATTTCGCCGTTGCTAGAAAATACTGCTTCTGTGCTTTATTTTAACGACGAGTTAATTATGTGTAATAAAAACTTTAAACGAAACAATGAAGGATATAAAAGTATTATATTTTGCATTTGAACATCTAATGGGCAAATATTTTCGAAAATTTCTAAAATCAGAAAATAATGATCGATAAATTTATAGCTAAAAAATGCGAGAAGACTACGAAAAAAATAGAAAATATTTTATATATATTTACCAAAAAGAGTCTTGTAAGCGTTAAATAACAAATATATCATTTAATCACGATATAAAGATGAGTGCACTTCTTTCGTTTGTCTCTGTAAACGTTCAAATTGTAAATAGCAGCATAAGCTCAGCGAATTTTATGAAAGAATAAGAAGTAAAATCAACTCTTAACTCTCCAAATTTTTTTATTATTGCTTTAGGATTAAATTTCCCGAGAGATAATACAGTTTCTCGCTTATCTTGGCTTTCTCTCGAGAAATTTACAAGAAAGAAGTCTTAAGAAGAAACACTACGCAAAACATTATCACAATTTCAACAGAATCTCTTTTTTGTAGATACAGACTTCATGCATTTACTACGAACTACTTGTATCGCTGAATCAACTCAAGAAATGACATAAAGCATGATAATCCCAAAAATTCTCAGATTTTTTATTTTTAGTTCAAAAAGACTACCTTTAAAAAAAATTGAAATTAAGTTGATCAAAATATTTGCGAATAAAAAGAATAATATATATATGTTGTCGTGTATTAAAATATTAATACTAAGGCATTTTGCAGAAATTTGTGATTATTAAATAAATGATGCAATGACGTACAGCAAGATCAGTTGGGTTCAGTAAAGATGCTGCAATATGATTTATTTCTTTACAATATATCTAATGGTGTCAAAGTTTTCTAATTAAGTGTACATAATGAGTAATTATTGTCGTCTTGCCAGTATGTCAATGGCAAAGTTTATTGTGAACATGCATAGCCTCACTGCATATAAACTGCACACACGATGCAAACATGCCTGATTACTGTGCTCTGCTTACGTATGACGAGAGGACTGTTTGATCTAAAAGCGCATTAATCTAGCATTGCGGAATTAGCTATTAGCAAAGAAATTGATCTGCTCGATATGCAAACGCAATTACTTATTGAAGCAAAAATACAATTTGAGAAATCAAAATAAAAGAAATACATATATCACTGTTGTTGATAAAACCGAACATTAAAGTGCTAATGACTTAAAATAAACTACCTTGCCCTAAAATTTGAATTGTTTGTTTTTTTAATGCCATAACTTACAAACTAAAACTAACAAAGAAAAAAAGAAAGGAGAGAAAGAATGTAACGTCGTAGAACTAATATAACAGAAATAAAGAAATATATTTGCATGCAATTCTGCATTTTTCTACTTCTAAAATTTTTCTTTTAAATTTAATCGTAAAAGAAATATAATCACAAGCTAAAAAAGTTTATACTTACAATTAGTAACAAATATTATTGTGTTATTTTATCATACTTCTCTGTATATGAATTGTATGTTATAGCATTAACTCAAATTCTAGCATTTACAAAAAAATTGGAACATTTCAGTTCTTATAAAATATATATGAGCTTTACCTAAGAAAATTTTGCAAACGAATTACTACGAAGCTACGCAAATTCAGACAGGAATATAATCGTGTAATCGCGTAGCGACGCATCGCAAATTACGCAAAATATATTATGTCTCCTTCATTTCAAATATCTCATCCACATTCTGATCACGTAAAAGGCAGACGGTCCCTTTCAAATTTTGTCTGATGATGTCTAAAATTTATAAAATTTAAAGATTTATAGAATGTAATTAGAAAATGCTACTAAAGGAAGCGTGATAAAATATAAATGCACAAGCCATGAAATATTCGTCGTAAAATATATTTCCGTGCGGATAATAGGCAACACGAAGAGTAAGTCGGACTTGAATTTTACAATTTTCGAAGAGAACATTTGACAAAAAAACGGTGTATACGGCGCAACTGTAAAATTTAAATTTATTTGAGCCAGACTTTTGCCACAATTTTGACAAAAACATCATGTATTAAGTTTCGTAAAATCAATCAACTATCAAATTTTTGTTTATTTTTTAAATTAATTTAAATTATCTTAATATAATTTTATGAAAATTTAGAAAAACGAGAAAATATATATACAACTTGTTTATTAAAGAAAAAATATTAGTATCGGATTTCAGAATATAATCGTTTTGCATTTACAAGTAGTCGAAATGTTACAATGGCCCGACGACACGTAAGCGTAGTGTTTCGTTTTCTGTCACTGCAGTTAGGTCATAAAATCGTGTAGAAGCACATTAGGCGTTAATAAAAGACTACTATATTATCATTAAATATGATTGCTACGTAGAAATGCACAATCTTTGAGCTTAAATTTCTCTCTTTGGTGTAACACGCGAATTTATATTAAGCACAATAAGAATTGAAAATTCCGCGAAGCGAAATTCGAAAGATGCTATCTATTCATGTGATTTATGTGCATGCGAGTGTATTTTGTAAGAATAAAGATATCAAGAATAAAATATAAGTAGTTTAAATTGAAATAAATAAAGCAGAGATTGATATGACTCTAAGAAAATTAATAATAATATTTTAAATGGATAATATATAT
>NW_021849211.1:1077371-1092956 GCF_003651465.1 Formica exsecta
ATGAGTTTCTAATAAATTAATATAAAAAATTATCTAGTATTAATGATACAAAACACATAATGTTGCAGATCTATATCTTTCATCATCGATCCGATTCATTCTTAAAAATTCAAAACCATAAAAAACAAAATATTTAAAATTAATAAGCTTCTTCTAATGTAAGCACTTTAATAAAAATAGAACAAATATAATTAGGCAAAGGATAATACAAATTAAAATTCCATAGATTGCAATTTCGAAAATTGTTATTGCGAAAATTTTAAGTATAAAAGTTCGAATTGTGAAAATTTTAACTCTGAAAAATCAATAAATAATTTATGCTTGTTTTACGTAATCTAATATAATCTCTGTATATTTCTAATATTTTTAATAATAGTATCTTTCTGTTGAACTTTAAAATTTCTTTAGAAAGGAAGGTATATATATAATGTTACTACAGCTTTAACAAAAACATAGAGAATTTTTTTATTTATTATACGAGTATCGCAGACAATTCTATTGGTATTAGCTATCTTTGTATTATAAGACTTTGAATCTGAAGGGAGTACGCTATCTCGAGCTACTCTTACGGTCGTTGAATTTTATGTTATCGGTATCCATATACGTCTAGCTAAGAGGTTCGGAGTTTTTATTTCGAGTTAATCGTGTTTTCTGCTGCATAACTATTCAAACATTTCCAGAGCTTGTGTGCATTACAAAAGCAAAAATCTTTAGAACCATTACCGCGATGTATAATATTTGTATTGTATATTCTTTTTTATTCTTTTACGACCAGATATATTGCGGAGAGTATTGTAGAAATTTTAATGCTCTATATGAGCAATAATTTTTTGTTATGAGATATTACTATCTTTTTACTTTTTTTCTTTTATATAATATTACTCATTATACAATAATTTATCTATGTTATAGATGTCTGGACTACAGAGAAAATAATTGCTATTGCTGTATTCTCTAGCTGTCTTATTAACATACGCAAAAACTTTCATTGCGTGCACGCGCAATCACATTTTCTTCTGCATTAATTCTCATCAAAATCATCACTATTCAAATAAATTGCAAATTTACGTATTAAAAGTAACTCGAAGTTATACGAAAAGTTTCTCGGATTTGGTGAGCATTAATATCAATTTTAACTTTCGAAAGTAATTACGAAAAACATTCAAACTAATCCAACAAAATTTTTGCGAACACATTTTTGATAGCGAAATATATATATGATAAAAGAATCTGATTCTAATTTCGTGCAATATATGTACGAATTAAGAGAGTGCATGTACATATATGCAATGAACTTGTTATTTTCTTAAAATATAAATATTTAAAATTTTTCCGCGTAGCTAGATATTCATATAATTTACATTTATTTATAGATAAATATATATCAATGTATAATGAGGAATTTCCTTTTCGATTAATTGAAAAGTAGAATTCTTTTTATAAAAGAGAGAATTATTTTATTCTTCCGAGAGAGAGAGAAAGAATATCCTGATAATATATTTCATTTTGTAAAATAATTTCAATAAGCAATATATGAAAATTAGAAGAATTCATATCAATAAATATGGGTTATTCTTTGGATATTCGTTTACGCAAATAAAATTCCATAATGAGAAAATATAATTATCTTTCCCAACAAATGAGAACAGGAGAAATAATTAAAAAGGAGTCAGATATATATAATTCAGTTTATACGCTATACCAGTATGTAATGCAATTACAGCAATATAGTAACCGCCGAGAATAAATTTCTGCGTCGATAGCTGATTAGTAATTAATACGCGAATAAAATTATGTATTATTAAATATTTTAACGGCGCTTTTAATTAATAGCTCGGTGCAATTAATAATAATATACTAGCATACGTTATCGATACAAAGCATGCTGACGAAAATTGTTCCGACAAAGTTTACCATTAAATTTTCACAAACCTCCTCGTGTGTGCGACAGTGATTTGTAATAACATACAATATTCTGTATAGAATTAAATTTATACAATATACGATTATGGTTATAACTCTACGTATCGTTACGCAAAAAATTGTAAATTTATTAAATATTTAATCATGAAATAAAGTGCAAGCACTTTACTGTATTTTGCGCAGTCTCTTATATTCTCTAACGTAATGATAGCCTCATTAATTTTTTCGGCAAAATAAGTTGTATAACAAGTTATCAAAGTAAAAACGTTATAAATAAGTTCATCCTTTGGTTCGGTAAAATTATTAGTTTTCATTAAAGGCTGACAAGAAATGAGGTAAATTCGATCGATAATGCTTTCAATATTTCTGAATATACTTCATTAACTGGGCGAGAGAAACATTAATAACGTCTTTTACTAATTTTCTATCAATATACTTTTTATTGTATATATATATATATACATGTACAATACCTCACATGAAAAAGTTGTATTAAGTTTCAAAATTTTATCAAAATAGTTTCGATTAGTCAATATTTAATTATAAATATCTCTCTCGTACATGTGAAATATTCCTCCATTATATTTCTTCTTAAAATTTTAATTTAATTAATTTAATAATATCATTATTCCAATTTAAACGCTGCAACTTTATCGTTTATTAAAAAATTGCATTTGTTAACAAAACTTAAAAACTCGTTAATTCTTTATAAATGTCAATGATTTTTAGTCAAATTACTTTCCCTCCTCTTCCTCATAATTTTTATATTAAAATCATTAATCTTATTGAGCAATTTCTTCGTAAAGATATATCTAACATATTTAATGCGATAAGCATATCAGACAAATAATTCTTCATATAATCTATAATCCTTTCTACAAATACAAGATATAATCATAATTTGATAATATCAGCGCATATATCCCTCGAATTGCTTAGAAATTTTTCAGGGCGCCGCATCATATCAATGGAATACAAACTCTCTGTACTCAGTTTTCGTGCCAAATGCGATTATTGGGAGAGAAAGAGAGAGAAAGAAACAAGTCTCAGAAAAACACGAACGTCTCCCTGACTGACGATGTACCCAATGAATACACGATTGGTGTCTGGTCTTATAAATTTAATTTTCAACGAAATATCGCATAAACGTGCCGGGCGCGTCAATGCACTGCCTCCATATCAAATATGTGGTATTGACGTACTTTTTGCCACCTGTTTTTTTTTTTTCGATCACACAAACTTCAGCCCTACTCGACTATTTCCGCTCTCTTTCATAGCTCATTTTTGATATTTCGAAGATATTTTCGATTCTTTCATATTGCTACCACTCTATTCTTTTATATTGTAGCTTCATCGCAGCGGCGTACGGATATTCGATTTCCAATTCGGAATTTCTCGATGGTATTGTTAAATGAAATATCATCGGCACAAACAAAAGGGGACAAACCACTGACAATGAGTCATTAATAGATCAATATTAAGATATTAAGATCATCTGGACATATTAATGTAAGAATAATAATTCTAGATTATAATTAATTAGTATTTTAATATGTTATAAGATAAAACAGAAATATTATATATAATTTTTATTTTATATAATACAAAAATGTGAAAATCTTATAAAACATGAATAGTCAAAATTAAATTTGTTCGATACTCAGAAAAGTAATTTGCTTTGTTCTTAAACATTAAAGGAAATCTAGATACTTATACAGGAGAAATTTAGACATTTTATATAATGCTAAAATTATATATTTTTTTAATTTAAGAAAAAGTATTTTATATAAAAAAAAATTACTGAAACACACATATTTCGCACATGTGGTTTAATTTTTCTGCATGCACAAAAAAAATAATCACACAATTTTTGTAAAACCACTTTTCACATTCTTTACAAAATTATAACTATATTTGTATCTTCACATCATTATAATAAAAACTCACAATGATTATCAATGTATAATGAAATTCTAGCTTTCACACAATAATTCTAAATTATAAAAATGTTGATACCTTTTATGAAATATGCCTAAACTATCGTATTTTGTATTTCTATAAAGTATTTTATATACTAATATAAAGAGTATCTATTACCATACACAGATTTATTATTGTCAATAAGCCATTTATTCGCCGATTGAATTTGTTTCCACAATTGTTACGTTGTATCTGTTTTCACTTCGCTGCTTATCATTTAAACGACATGGCGTGCTCACCTCGTTCCGGCTTATTGCTGCCTGCTGAAATGCCACAAGAGCGATCTCCAGGCTCGACTAGTCGAGAGAGGGTACGTTAAGTAGCGATCGATTATTCCTCCTGTGAGATATGCAAATCGTCCAGGTCTCCCTATCTCTGTCACGTGCACTCTTTGCACCACTCTTTCGACGATTACTCCGGTTTCGGTCGCGCCCCATCCTCTTCTGCAATCCTTTTTTTTCTTTCTTTCTCGCGCGCGTTAGCTCTCTCGTACAAACTGGAACGTCTGTCATGTGATTTACGTCCCGAGAAAATAAGAGATCTCGCGTTATCCTGTGGGTCAGGGCAGGACAGGGAGAATTGGAAAGAAAGGGAAAAGAGCGGAACTACGAAGTCGACAAAGGAAGTGCGACCATCCTAAATCTTTCGACTCTCGAATGTTAGGCTCGCAGACTCGCCACTTATCAGAATGACACTATCTCTTGCTGCTACTCGGCTCCTTACAGCTATCTCCTTTGCAGTTCTTTTTGTAATTATAACTCTTTTCGCTTATAATTTTTATTTTATATAATACAAAAATGTGAAAATCTTATAAAACATGAATAGTCAAAATTAAATTTGTTCGATACTCAGAAAAGTAATTTGCTTTGTTCTTAAACATTAAAGGAAATCTAGATACTTATACAGGAGAAATTTAGACATTTTATATAATGCTAAAATTATATATTTTTTTAATTTAAGAAAAAGTATTTTATATAAAAAAAAATTACTGAAACACACATATTTCGCACATGTGGTTTAATTTTTCTGCATGCACAAAAAAAATAATCACACAATTTTTGTAAAACCACTTTTCACATTCTTTACAAAATTATAACTATATTTGTATCTTCACATCATTATAATAAAAACTCACAATGATTATCAATGTATAATGAAATTCTAGCTTTCACACAATAATTCTAAATTATAAAAATGTTGATACCTTTTATGAAATATGCCTAAACTATCGTATTTTGTATTTCTATAAAGTATTTTATATACTAATATAAAGAGTATCTATTACCATACACAGATTTATTATTGTCAATATGACGTACTTTTTGCCACCTGTTTTTTTTTTTTCGATCACACAAACTTCAGCCCTACTCGACTATTTCAGCTCTCTTTCATAGCTCATTTTTGATATTTCGAAGATATTTTCGATTCTTTCATATTGCTACCACTCTATTCTTTTATATTGTAGCTTCATCGCAGCGGCGTACGGATATTCGATTTCCAATTCGGAATTTCTCGATGGTATTGTTAAATGAAATATCATCGGCACAAACAAAAGGGGACAAACCACTGACAATGAGTCATTAATAGATCAATATTAAGATATTAAGATCATCTGGACATATTAATGTAAGAATAATAATTCTAGATTATAATTAATTAGTATTTTAATATGTTATAAGATAAAACAGAAATATTATATATAATTTTTATTTTATATAATACAAAAATGTGAAAATCTTATAAAACATGAATAGTCAAAATTAAATTTGTTCGATACTCAGAAAAGTAATTTGCTTTGTTCTTAAACATTAAAGGAAATCTAGATACTTATACAGGAGAAATTTAGACATTTTATATAATGCTAAAATTATATATTTTTTTAATTTAAGAAAAAGTATTTTATATAAAAAAAAATTACTGAAACACACATATTTCGCACATGTGGTTCAATTTTTCTGCATGCACAAAAAAAAAATAATCACACAATTTTTGTAAAACCACTTTTCACATTCTTTACAAAATTATAACTATATTTGTATCTTCACATCATTATAATAAAAACTCACAATGATTATCAATGTATAATGAAATCCTAGCTTTCACACAATAATTCTAAATTATAAAAATGTTGATACCTTTTATGAAATATGCCTAAACTATCGTATTTTGTATTTCTATAAAGTATTTTATATACTAATATAAAGAGTATCTATTACCATACACAGATTTATTATTGTCAATAAGCCATTTATTCGCCGATTGAATTTGTTTCCACAATTGTTACGTTGTATCTGTTTTCACTTCGCTGCTTATCATTTAAACGACATGGCGTGCTCACCTCGTTCCGGCTTATTGCTGCCTGCTGAAATGCCACAAGAGCGATCTCCAGGCTCGACTAGTCGAGAGAGGGTACGTTAAGTAGCGATCGATTATTCCTCCTGTGAGATATGCAAATCGTCCAGGTCTCCCTATCTCTGTCACGTGCACTCTTTGCACCACTCTTTCGACGATTACTCCGGTTTCGGTCGCGCCCCATCCTCTTCTGCAATCCTTTTTTTTCTTTCTTTCTCGCGCGCGTTAGCTCTCTCGTACAAACTGGAACGTCTGTCATGTGATTTACGTCCCGAGAAAATAAGAGATCTCGCGTTATCCTGTGGGTCAGGGCAGGACAGAGAGAATTGGAAAGAAAGGGAAAAGAGCGGAACTACGAAGTCGACAAAGGAAGTGCGACCATCCTAAATCTTTCGACTCTCGAATGTTAGGCTCGCAGACTCGCCACTTATCAGAATGACACTATCTCTTGCTGCTACTCGGCTCCTTACAGCTATCTCCTTTGCAGTTCTTTTTGTAATTATAACTCTTTTCGCTTAAGACATTAGCTGAGATATTTTACTGATTGTGAGTATACAAAATATGTATTATAATAAATCTTTTTACAAATTTGAAATTAACCTTTGCTTTAAAAAAATCTGATAACGAGAGAAAAGCAAAAAAATATTTTGTATTTTATATTAATAAAATGTGATGAATTAAATAAAATTATAAATTAAACTTTTATTTAGAGAAAACTGACTCCAACTTTAGCTCTCAAGAAGAGACATAATTTGGGCACATTTTATGTACTCTCATATAATTTATAATACAAATAAAGTTAAAAGCACTCTTAAATTTTCCAATATCACTGAGGTGCAACTAAATTATATTGCAAAATTACAAAACACATTGGTATTAACATGTCCAGAAAATCCCACCGGACAGTCTCGTACGATTTCTAGTGATTTCATGATTTATCTCCAGAGATCATCATAGACGTTCCTGTTGCTATTAACTGCTAGCTATTGTTATTTTATACGATATCTCAACGGTATAATAAATAAATCTACGTTGAATCAAAAGAACAAAATTTATGTATTTCGACATATAAACTTATATACATACATACATATATATATTTTTTTAAATGTCTTTTATAAATTTTGATATTTAATAATTTGTTTTAAACATTGCAAGAATATGTAATAACTATTTATAAAATATGTAATTTTTTATAAATTGTACAAACACTAGTAATTTTTAAACAAAAATTTTTAGTTTCAGAAGCCCATTATTTAGAAAATATAATAAACACGTAAATGTATACATAGAAAATGATAAAAAAAACACGTATCTAGCGATAATAATAATAAATATTGGCCTGGTACGCGAAAACCTGCAGATTTCGCGTGATTTATTCAATTTATGTATATCGTGATAGTAACAATTGGTACGTGATTTTCAAAAATGTCCCGCATTAGGCGCTCCCGATTTCGACGATTGGAAACACGTGGCAGTTTGAATTCGCCTGAGCATTCAAATTGGTCGCGTACGCCAGTTCGCGAACGCGTTAAAAGCACGCGCGAATTTGCGCAATCGTGCGCGTGCAAATTTTATTCGTGTCGCTCATCTGCGTTCAAAAGGAGACGCGATTCAGCTCACGCTCGACCCAATCTCCGGATCTGGCGCGCTATCGAGAGCCCCTCTTGCCCCTCTCTTTGGTTGAGCATCGATAAAAATATCCGATATACGAATCCGCCTTATACCCCGAATCTCGATGCTGTCCGCTCGTAAATCCGCAGAGAAAGAGAGAGGAAGAGAGATAGAGTGAGAGAAACGAGAAAAGAGCGTGGCACGGCTATAATCGTTATCCGTTGAATCCGCACGACGATACCGCGTCTTTTCATGTATATTTCTTTTTTTTTTAATGTCTTTTGTAAATTTTGATATTCAATAATTTGTTTTAAACATTGCAAGAATATGTAATAACTATTTATAAAATATGTAATTTTTTATAAATTGTACAAACACTAGTAATTTTTAAACAAAAATTTTTAGTTTCAGAAGCCCATTATTTAGAAAATATAATAAACACGTAAATGTATACATAGAAAATGATAAAAAAAACACGTATCTAGCGATAATAATAATAAATATTGGCCTGGTACGCGAAAACCTGCAGATTTCGCGTGATTTATTCAATTTATGTATATCGTAATAGTAACAATTGGTACGTGATTTTCAAAAATGTCCCGCATTAGGCGCTCCCGATTTCGACGATTGGAAACACGTGGCAGTTTGAATTCGCCTGAGCATTCAAATTGATCGCGTACGCCAGTTCGCGAACGCGTTAAAAGCACGCGCGAATTTGCGCAATCGTGCGCGTGCAAATTTTATTCGTGTCGCTCATCTGCGTTCAAAAGGAGACGCGATTCAGCTCACGCTCGACCCAATCTCCGGATCTGGCGCGCTATCGAGAGCCCCTCTTGCCCCTCTCTTTGGTTGAGCATCGATAAAAATATCCGATATACGAATCCGCCTTATACCCCGAATCTCGATGCTGTCCGCTCGTAAATCCGCAGAGAAAGAGAGAGGAAGAGAGATAGAGTGAGAGAAACGAGAAAAGAGCGTGGCACGGCTATAATCGTTATCCGTTGAATCCGCACGACGATACCGCGTCTTTTCATGGTCGAATGGATCGCGAATGTCACGGCAGCAACACGGGCCCGAACCGTATCCACGCTCGTGAAACATTCAACGGCTGTGGAGCTTTTCAGAATTTATCATAGCATGAATCGATAAAAGCCTTCTCTCTTTCTCTCTCTATTTTCCTTTATCGTTAACAGTTAAAAATTTATTATTTGTTTGACACTTTTCGAGCGCAAATATAGTAATCAAAATAGATTTCTAGTAGCTAAACTTAACGCAAAAATTGCACATAGACAAATTGTGTAGCAAATATTCCGCTTACTTTAGTTTTATAAATAAGTAACTTCTAGTATAGATGTATATGTATGTTTTCTGCAAATTGAAGTATAAATTATACAAAATGAATAATTAAGAAATACTCGAGTTATCTCGACAATTTCGCAAGTTATCTTATTTTAAAATTTGTCGACATTTTAATATAATTAAAATTTTATTTAAAACATTATATATATAATAAAGATTAAATAAAATTCCATAATTGATAAGTAATAACTAATAAGCAATAAAAAGAGATAAATAATTATCCAAAAATTCCATAATAATTATCCAATCAATAATTAAAACTCGAATAATTTTGAATATTTCTTTCTACGGTGACGTTATCAAGATTAAACTTTTTACGTATTATATATTAATATTCTATATATATAAACATGCAAATATATTAATACACACCAAAGTGAAATATTAATATTGATATTCATTTAGATTTCTACTTAGCTTGCAATTTTCTATACTTACTTGGCTTACTACTAATCTTAGATAAGTAGACGTTCAGTGAATCACTAGACCACTTGAGACTGCCTCTTCCTCTCCCTACTATCTTCTCGTAGAGCTACCTGACGTAGCTACTGAATTGCGGTTCCAAGGATCGCTGTTCCGAAGATGCTGTTTACAAGAGTGCATCCTGGACTCTATTTGAATCTACGAACCGTGTCTTTGTTTACCTTCTTATCCGTGAGTGCTTCTCGTCTTCTGAGCATTAGCAGTCAAAGTTGTTTGCTTGCTTCCACTTCCTTAGCACCGTGTGTATCAAAACCCGTACCTAAAATTGAATGTAAGAGAGTTAAGTTTACTTACAGACTGTGGAAAGAGAGTAAATAGATTCTTAACATCCTTATTAATATGTTGGAGAAAGTTAACAAATTATTTTGCTATTTACTCCCCCTCCCCCCGCCCTGGATTCATCAAAACCAACATTGTTTTAACTATTCGATATACAAGATCTTTAATAATCGCCGTTAAAGACAGTAGCGTACGAAAGAGAGCTTTTGACTTTCAAGAAAGATTATTTCTTTTTTCAACAAGAAATCCTTTGTATGTGTCACAAAGCTACAAGCGAGAATTGCCGTGGATTTTTCGATATTACCGTCCTCACATCGTTAGATGTTTGAAATAAAAAAAAAATCAAATAGACACTTCACATATTCACTTATAGCGTACACGTATCACGATATCGAACCAATTTAGAAGCTGAAACGAACGATATCGCGTTTCATGCGTGTTTCATTCGGCTTTTCCATACAGCTGCAAGCGATCCGGTATTAACCATTTACAGTCCGGTACCACCGTACGGTATCATGCAGATTATATTTTTTCCAGGACAAATTCGCTAGCTTAAGCCATTACATTGCCTGAATAGGCAACCGCTCTATATGCCACGAATTTTCGTTTATTTTTTCTGCATTTCTGGTATTCGTCCGATACGTTCAATATAACATTTAACAATCCACGACAAGCTGAGAATTAATGAAAATTATTATGTAATGCATTAATGATAAATAATTATTCAAAAAAATAAAGGTTTTTCTCGGTAAATTATCGCAATTTGTATGATTAGTCTGCTTAAAACTCAATATAAAGTGTAGTAATAACGATGATTTTTTTTCTTTTATAATGAGTATAGAGAATATACAATATATATGTTTACTTATCTTTTTTATTCTCATCTTTTTCTGCGTCAATTTTCAATTGTCCGACACAAAGAGTTTAAACACACACACACACACACATTAATAGATTGTGGTTACTTTTCCACAGAATAAGTCAATGAATCGTGTAATTAATCGATAAACAATGAATGGAATAGCGACACAGCAAGACCTTGATCAGGAGAGACGTGCAACGGGATTGAAGATTGAAGGAAATTCGTGTCAACAGCTACAGATACTTCTTGGTATGTATCCGTGTAAAAGCACTCCTGCATCCGCCGGGAGAATCCAATGTTTATTGTGAGGTCACATCGGCGGAAACCACCGGTCGTTTGGCTCGCAAACCAATGTTTCCGAACTCCGTCCCGACACGAAAAGCAGAAAGCTACGGCAATCGTAAATTCAATATTACGCACAATCGCATCATCAAATACATTTATATTTCGAGAAAATCCGGACAATCACTAATCCCACAAATGGTATAAATATAAATATTATTCTTATTTAATGAGTAAAGAGAGAGTAGAGATATACACCATTTTTAGTAGACTAAAGTATACAAAATTGTTTCTGTATTATATATCCTATTTTTCAAGCAAGATTTTTAATTAGATAACAGATATTTATTGATACTGTCAAATAGGATAAAATAATGTCTATTCTTTTATAGTATTCTTTTTTTCCAAATATTATAGATGAATCCTATTTTTTACTTTTGCGTATTTTATCTGTCATCTACAAAATAAATTTGTGACATGAAAATCTCTCGTTTTTTCTAACTGGAGATAAAAATTAAAAATTATATTATATGTTAGCATTATAGACTCTGATTTCTCTGCGAAAATGTACATCTCATACGCTCGAATTAATCGACTCTCTTACAATAGAAGGTAAAGATTGACTAATCCATGGCAATAATCCGCGTAAGATGGCAATGATTGTGGCAACAATGCACGGGTGTTCGGGATATATTGGGCAAACGAACTTGTGATTGTTCCATTGAAAGGTGAGCAAACGTCAGTTACCAAAGCGCTTATAAGCAATGAAGTCCTCCGTACGACGGACGAATCCCTTTATTAAACGAGCTCATTAAGGATGGAACAATGGAAAATTGCTATATGAATAATTAACTGGCAAGCACAATGAATATTTAAACGTTGAACCAAAGTGTCAACACATTGTCGCACACGTATCGGTCTTTGGTCAGGGTCTTTGCTTACCGGCCTGTATACAGATCTAGTCAGAAATTCCGCTTGTAATGATATTGCTATTCTGACATGACACTCTTTGTAATAACGCGCAATACCAGAAATTTGCAAACACAATGCTAAATATCTCATAATATTTTAAAAAATATAATTAATATACATCTTTGAAGAAATTGATAAACCCTTCCCACATAAATTGTAGTATTTTTATCTGTATGTAAATTTTAATAAGAGACGTGTTCTATCTATATGTATATCTGAAGCTATTTGAAGATCTAATTTTCTTAAGTTCGATAGAGAGCGCGAATAAAATTTTATATAATAATTATTTAACTTTACTTAATTATTCACGTAATTCTATGATTCTATGTATATTTGCAGATTTATTTAACTTTTAAACTTGATGATTTGTAAATTGCACCACTTAATTTTCAGTGCATAACTAATATATAAACGAAAAACATAAGAGAAAATGAGAATAAGAGTTGAATATTCTCATATATTATAAAAATACATAAGTTCAAGGAAATGATTTACCTCAATTCGTGACTTTTTAACGTAGCTCTGGGTTTATAAACTTCACTATACCTGCTATTATTTCGCCTGCCACGTCATGTGTACACGGGAACTATTCGCCCATATATGTGCGCCCGTGTAAACATCATGTGCTGCAGAGGACAAAGACCCATTTCGTAGTCCCCTCTGACCTAGCATGTCACGGAGGGATAGTGACCCACTCGCGCCCTTCGTGATTTATCGCCGGTTGTTTACGTCTACCTCTAATTGCTCCCTTTCGCGTCGGAAATAAGGGCCTGGCGATATCCATAAAACGTGCTAAGTCGCACTATTTTGCAATTTATTTCGCTAAAAATGCTGAACCTCTAAGATCTCTATTTCTTAAGAAATAGACTATTTTTTACATATTAACGTAAATATATGTCTACATTGCAGTTATATGCAAAATATTGAGTGGATTTTCGTTTTTCTTTTGATCAAAATCATTAATATTATCCAAAAATAATATAACAAGTAGTACAATATATATTACAAAATTAAATTACAGTTTTTTTATATGATAGTTTTGTAACCACCATTTTATAATTATATTAAGAAATGAATATATCGTTAAAAAATTATCTTAATAAATTCTCAATTAATAAAAGCTATATTATAAGATAATTATGTATTGAAATTCTGATTGGATATTAGTTGGTTTTGCGAAAATTGGATTAGGTATAACTATAGAAATAGACTGATTCTACTCGCGAGAGTTATTCGGAACGTATGTTGCTTAAATTTGCATTATAATGCACACTGTGATATGATACGAATGTACGTAACCGATATGACGCGTTACTTTCAAAATGAAATTGTCCGAGCAGAACAGATATGAAACTACAAATTTTAACATATGTTAACACGCTTTTGTGCTCACTGTATACAGTATCTTTAATCAAAATGGTGATATGATAACTGTGAAATACACACACAAAAAAAAACTATGTTATAAAAATATTTTACATATTATACATATCCAGCTTAAAAAAAAAGACAAAAATAAAAAAGTTAATCAAGCATTTTGTTAATATAATGGAAAGGAATTGTTTGAAATGTTTTCTGACTGCATGATAATATATGTATTATAAGTAAAATGTTACATAATATATTAACAGCATAAAGAAAAATGTTATAAAGTATATTGAAAACGTAAAGAGACTTATTTTTTTATGTAATAATGATATATAAATATCATGACTTGTATTTTCTAATAAGCATTAAACTCAAATTTAATTAGAGCTTATTTTTAATTTTAATTAAAATAATTGATTAACGATTTAATTAACAATATAACTAAAAAAAAAAAATTCTTTTAAAGTCAACGTTGAAAAAGCCACTCAATATATATTTAATTTTTTTAGTCCAGTTTTCTTTTTCCACGTTTAAAATTGACAAGGAGAATAGGAAGTGAAAAGTTAGGTGGCGATCTTGTCACGGAGAGAGTATGGGGATCAAGGCGCCGGCGTCACTTCCGTTCCGTGAAACCTCCGGAAATTGTTCTTATCCCTTGATCCCTTGAGAGAGTTCATCCTGTCGTCGCTTCCTATAAAGCCGGAATGATCACGCGACCTCGCCAGCTCGTCCATCTCGCTCACTATTCATCTGACGATTATTCGTGCGATATAAAAGTTTTTCAAAGATGTATTTGTGGTGATTTTGCGCACGTATTCACGACTTTTCTGGGAATGCAAAGAAAGAGAGCCGAGGTGATCTTCTACAGTAGAGGAGACCTGGCATGGTCAGCCAGTAGCGAAGTGATTTTCTCGGTAGGCTAGAAAACTAATCCGATTATATTTCAGATCGTATTTTCCTCTGAAAGCTGCGCGGCACTTCTAACAAGCCGCTCCGTAAAAGCAGCGTAAGTATTTTTCGATGTGAGAAAACGGAGAAGATTCATACGAGAAAGAAAAAGATCGAGGGACAAGCTCGAAAAAAACTTGGTACGTACATGAGAAATTTTCTGGATGTGCACAGAATAATTTTCTTATGTGTTGCAAATGTTGTACGGCTTTTACTGCTTTTACTGCTAACGCGGGATTAATTTATTATTATTATTATTATATTTTAATGCGCCATTATTATATGTACATATATATAGTAGTATTAATATTAACGTTAGATTAATCAATTTTTCTTGCAAAAATTTTAATAACTCTCGTCATACAAATATAAAAGAATCATCTGAACATTCCTCATTTGTTTGTTTACAAAACAACGCAATACCGCCCCAATGCAACGGAAGTCTATTAATAAGCACGAGAAAATATCTACTTGTAGATATCTCTCGGAATTGTGAGAATCTTCTATTTGTATAATAAACAACGGACGACTCATTTTTATTCAATAGTACAAGTTTCGCGCGTCACTGCTACTTTTATTGGTCATTTTTATGCTGGAAAAAAACAGGTACCGCTATTTTTGTTAGCTACTGTTTTGTGGTTTTTTAAAACAAATGGCTCGCAACTTGTGAAACCTCACGATAAGTTATATATATGTATATAGTTTTGGCCATAAGCACATTTAATAATATTTTATTTTATAGGACAAACTAATAAGTTCTTATAAACTAAAAAACATAAATAATGCAAAAAAGATTTTATTATTTTGCGTATATAATGAGACTTTGTATGATTATTATTAATAAAGCATTCGAAAATTGTATCTTACTCTTTAATTTGCAAAAACTGATTAAATTTATCGGCTTAAAAGAATTTTTTATATAACTGTTAATATATTGGGTTGAACGAAAAGTTTGTGCCGTTTTTTCGGTCTTCATTTCTTAGTAAAAAACGGAACGAACTTTCCGTTCAACCCAATAGTTCGTTCCATAGGTTTTCGAATAACCGTCAATAGCCGAAAAAACACTTTTCGGCACATTTGAAATTGGTTATTAACTGGTTTATTTTAAAACCTATGGAGCGAACTACAATCACTTTGATCTCATTTGAAAGATAATTTAATTC
>NW_021849211.1:1093652-1106198 GCF_003651465.1 Formica exsecta
ACAAAAATGTGAAAATCTTATAAAACATGAATAGTCAAAATTAAATTTGTTCGATACTCAGAAAAGTAATTTGCTTTGTTCTTAAACATTAAAGGAAATCTAGATACTTATACAGGAGAAATTTAGACATTTTATATAATGCTAAAATTATATATTTTTTTAATTTAAGAAAAAGTATTTTATATAAAAAAAAATTACTGAAACACACATATTTCGCACATGTGGTTCAATTTTTCTGCATGCACAAAAAAAAAATAATCACACAATTTTTGTAAAACCACTTTTCACATTCTTTACAAAATTATAACTATATTTGTATCTTCACATCATTATAATAAAAACTCACAATGATTATCAATGTATAATGAAATCCTAGCTTTCACACAATAATTCTAAATTATAAAAATGTTGATACCTTTTATGAAATATGCCTAAACTATCGTATTTTGTATTTCTATAAAGTATTTTATATACTAATATAAAGAGTATCTATTACCATACACAGATTTATTATTGTCAATAAGCCATTTATTCGCCGATTGAATTTGTTTCCACAATTGTTACGTTGTATCTGTTTTCACTTCGCTGCTTATCATTTAAACGACATGGCGTGCTCACCTCGTTCCGGCTTATTGCTGCCTGCTGAAATGCCACAAGAGCGATCTCCAGGCTCGACTAGTCGAGAGAGGGTACGTTAAGTAGCGATCGATTATTCCTCCTGTGAGATATGCAAATCGTCCAGGTCTCCCTATCTCTGTCACGTGCACTCTTTGCACCACTCTTTCGACGATTACTCCGGTTTCGGTCGCGCCCCATCCTCTTCGGCAATCCTTTTTTTTCTTTCTTTCTCGCGCGCGTTAGCTCTCTCGTACAAACTGGAACGTCTGTCATGTGATTTACGTCCCGAGAAAATAAGAGATCTCGCGTTATCCTGTGGGTCAGGGCAGGACAGGGAGAATTGGAAAGAAAGGGAAAAGAGCGGAACTACGAAGTCGACAAAGGAAGTGCGACCATCCTAAATCTTTCGACTCTCGAATGTTAGGCTCGCAGACTCGCCACTTATCAGAATGACACTATCTCTTGCTGCTACTCGGCTCCTTACAGCTATCTCCTTTGCAGTTCTTTTTGTAATTATAACTCTTTTCGCTTAAGACATTAGCTGAGATATTTTACTGATTAAGAATATACAAAATATGTATTATAATAAATCTTTTTACAAATTTGAAATTAACCTTTGCTTTAAAAAAATCTGATAACGAGAGAAAAGCAAAAAAATATTTTGTATTTTATATTAATAAAATGTGATGAATTAAATAAAATTATAAATTAAACTTTTATTTAGAGAAAACTGACTCCAACTTTAGCTCTCAAGAAGAGACATAATTTGGGCACATTTTATGTACTCTCATATAATTTATAATACAAATAAAGTTAAAAGCACTCTTAAATTTTCCAATATCACTGAGGTGCAACTAAATTATATTGCAAAATTACAAAACACATTGGTATTAACATTTCCAGAAAATCCCACCGGACAGTCTTGTACGATTTCTAGTGATTTCATGATTTATCTCCAGAGATCATCATAGACGTTCCTGTTGCTATTAACTGCTAGCTATTGTTATTTTATACGATATCTCAACGGTATAATAAATAAATCTACGTTGAATCAAAAGAACAAAATTTATGTATTTCGACATATAAACTTATATACATACATACATATATATTTCTTTTTTTTTTAATGTCTTTTGTAAATTTTGATATTCAATAATTTGTTTTAAACATTGCAAGAATATGTAATAACTATTTATAAAATATGTAATTTTTTATAAATTGTACAAACACTAGTAATTTTTAAACAAAAATTTTTAGTTTCAGAAGCCCATTATTTAGAAAATATAATAAACACGTAAATGTATACATAGAAAATGATAAAAAAAACACGTATCTAGCGATAATAATAATAAATATTGGCCTGGTACGCGAAAACCTGCAGATTTCGCGTGATTTATTCAATTTATGTATATCGTGATAGTAACAATTGGTACGTGATTTTCAAAAATGTCCCGCATTAGACGCTCCCGATTTCGACGATTGGAAACACGTGGCAGTTTGAATTCGCCTGAGCATTCAAATTGGTCGCGTACGCCAGTTCGCGAACGCGTTAAAAGCACGCGCGAATTTGCGCAATCGTGCGCGTGCAAATTTTATTCGTGTCGCTCATCTGCGTTCAAAAGGAGACGCGATTCAGCTCACGCTCGACCCAATCTCCGGATCTGGCGCGCTATCGAGAGCCCCTCTTGCCCCTCTCTTTGGTTGAGCATCGATAAAAATATCCGATATACGAATCCGCCTTATACCCCGAATCTCGATGCTGTCCGCTCGTAAATCCGCAGAGAAAGAGAGAGGAAGAGAGATAGAGTGAGAGAAACGAGAAAAGAGCGTGGCACGGCTATAATCGTTATCCGTTGAATCCGCACGACGATACCGCGTCTTTTCATGGTCGAATGGATCGCGAATGTCACGGCAGCAACACGGGCCCGAACCGTATCCACGCTCGTGAAACATTCAACGGCTGTGGAGCTTTTCAGAATTTATCATAGCATGAATCGATAAAAGCCTTCTCTCTTTCTCTCTCTATTTTCCTTTATCGTTAACAGTTAAAAATTTATTATTTGTTTGACACTTTTCGAGCGCAAATATAGTAATCAAAATAGATTTCTAGTAGCTAAACTTAACGCAAAAATTGCACATAGACAAATTGTGTAGCAAATATTCCGCTTACTTTAGTTTTATAAATAAGTAACTTCTAGTATAGATGTATATGTATGTTTTCTGCAAATTGAAGTATAAATTATACAAAATGAATAATTAAGAAATACTCGAGTTATCTCGACAATTTCGCAAGTTATCTTATTTTAAAATTTGTCGACATTTTAATATAATTAAAATTTTATTTAAAACATTATATATATAATAAAGATTAAATAAAATTCCATAATTGATAAGTAATAACTAATAAGCAATAAAAAGAGATAAATAATTATCCAAAAATTCCATAATAATTATCCAATCAATAATTAAAACTCGAATAATTTTGAATATTTCTTTCTACGGTGACGTTATCAAGATTAAACTTTTTACGTATTATATATTAATATTCTATATATATAAACATGCAAATATATTAATACACACCAAAGTGAAATATTAATATTGATATTCATTTAGATTTCTACTTAGCTTGCAATTTTCTATACTTACTTGGCTTACTACTAATCTTAGATAAGTAGACGTTCAGTGAATCACTAGACCACTTGAGACTGCCTCTTCCTCTCCCTACTATCTTCTCGTAGAGCTACCTGACGTAGCTACTGAATTGCGGTTCCAAGGATCGCTGTTCCGAAGATGCTGTTTACAAGAGTGCATCCTGGACTCTATTTGAATCTACGAACCGTGTCTTTGTTTACCTTCTTATCCGTGAGTGCTTCTCGTCTTCTGAGCATTAGCAGTCAAAGTTGTTTGCTTGCTTCCACTTCCTTAGCACCGTGTGTATCAAAACCCGTACCTAAAATTGAATGTAAGAGAGTTAAGTTTACTTACAGACTGTGGAAAGAGAGTAAATAGATTCTTAACATCCTTATTAATATGTTGGAGAAAGTTAACAAATTATTTTGCTATTTACTCCCCCTCCCCCCGCCCTGGATTCATCAAAACCAACATTGTTTTAACTATTCGATATACAAGATCTTTAATAATCGCCGTTAAAGACAGTAGCGTACGAAAGAGAGCTTTTGACTTTCAAGAAAGATTATTTCTTTTTTCAACAAGAAATCCTTTGTATGTGTCACAAAGCTACAAGCGAGAATTGCCGTGGATTTTTCGATATTACCGTCCTCACATCGTTAGATGTTTGAAATAAAAAAAAAATCAAATAGACACTTCACATATTCACTTATAGCGTACACGTATCACGATATCGAACCAATTTAGAAGCTGAAACGAACGATATCGCGTTTCATGCGTGTTTCATTCGGCTTTTCCATACAGCTGCAAGCGATCCGGTATTAACCATTTACAGTCCGGTACCACCGTACGGTATCATGCAGATTATATTTTTTCCAGGACAAATTCGCTAGCTTAAGCCATTACATTGCCTGAATAGGCAACCGCTCTATATGCCACGAATTTTCGTTTATTTTTTCTGCATTTCTGGTATTCGTCCGATACGTTCAATATAACATTTAACAATTCACGACAAGCTGAGAATTAATGAAAATTATTATGTAATGCATTAATGATAAATAATTATTCAAAAAAATAAAGGTTTTTCTCGGTAAATTATCGCAATATGTATGATTAGTCTGCTTAAAACTCAATATAAAGTGTAGTAATAACGATGATTTTTTTCTTTCATAATGAGTATAGAGAGAATACAATATATATGTTTACTTATCTTTTTTATTCTCATCTTTTTCTGCGTCAATTTTCAATTGTCCGACACAAAGAGTTTAAACACACACACACACACACATTAATAGATTGTGGTTACTTTTCCACAGAATAAGTCAATGAATCGTGTAATTAATCGATAAACAATGAATGGAATAGCGACACAGCAAGACCTTGATCAGGAGAGACGTGCAACGGGATTGAAGATTGAAGGAAATTCGTGTCAACAGCTACAGATACTTCTTGGTATGTATCCGTGTAAAAGCACTCCTGCATCCGCCGGGAGAATCCAATGTTTATTGTGAGGTCACATCGGCGGAAACCACCGGTCGTTTGGCTCGCAAACCAATGTTTCCGAACTCCGTCCCGACACGAAAAGCAGAAAGCTACGGCAATCGTAAATTCAATATTACGCACAATCGCATCATCAAATACATTTATATTTCGAGAAAATCCGGACAATCACTAATCCCACAAATGGTATAAATATAAATATTATTCTTATTTAATGAGTAAAGAGAGAGTAGAGATATACACCATTTTTAGTAGACTAAAGTATACAAAATTGTTTCTGTATTATATATCCTATTTTTCAAGCAAGATTTTTAATTAGATAACAGATATTTATTGATACTGTCAAATAGGATAAAATAATGTCTATTCTTTTATAGTATTCTTTTTTTCCAAATATTATAGATGAATCCTATTTTTTACTTTTGCGTATTTTATCTGTCATCTACAAAATAAATTTGTGACATGAAAATCTCTCGTTTTTTCTAACTGGAGATAAAAATTAAAAATTATATTATATGTTAGCATTATAGACTCTGATTTCTCTGCGAAAATGTACATCTCATACGCTCGAATTAATCGACTCTCTTACAATAGAAGGTAAAGATTGACTAATCCATGGCAATAATCCGCGTAAGATGGCAATGATTGTGGCAACAATGCACGGGTGTTCGGGATATATTGGGCAAACGAACTTGTGATTGTTCCATTGAAAGGTGAGCAAACGTCAGTTACCAAAGCGCTTATAAGCAATGAAGTCCTCCGTACGACGGACGAATCCCTTTATTAAACGAGCTCATTAAGGATGGAACAATGGAAAATTGCTATATGAATAATTAACTGGCAAGCACAATGAATATTTAAACGTTGAACCAAAGTGTCAACACATTGTCGCACACGTATCGGTCTTTGGTCAGGGTCTTTGCTTACCGGCCTGTATACAGATCTAGTCAGAAATTCCGCTTGTAATGATATTGCTATTCTGACATGACACTCTTTGTAATAACGCGCAATACCAGAAATTGCAAACACAATGCTAAATATCATAATATTTAAAAAAATATAATTAATATACATCTTTGAAGAAATTGATAAACCCTTTCCACATAAATTGTAGTATTTTTATCTGTATGTAAATTTTAATAAGAGACGTGTTCTATCTATATGTATATCTGAAGCTATTTGAAGATCTAATTTTCTTAAGTTCGATAGAGAGCGCGAATAAAATTTTATATAATAATTATTTAACTTTACTTAATTATTCACGTAATTCTATGATTCTATGTATATTTGCAGATTTATTTAACTTTTAAACTTGATGATTTGTAAATTGCACCACTTAATTTTCAGTGCATAACTAATATATAAACGAAAAACATAAGAGAAAATGAGAATAAGAGTTGGATATTCTCATATATTATAAAAATACATAAGTTCAAGGAAATGATTTACCTCAATTCGTGACTTTTTAACGTAGCTCTGGGTTTATAAACTTCACTATACCTGCTATTATTTCGCCTGCCACGTCATGTGTACACGGGAACTATTCGCCCATATATGTGCGCCCGTGTAAACATCATGTGCTGCAGAGGACAAAGACCCATTTCGTAGTCCCCTCTGACCTAGCATGTCACGGAGGGATAGTGACCCACTCGCGCCCTTCGTGATTTATCGCCGGTTGTTTACGTCTACCTCTAATTGCTCCCTTTCGCGTCGGAAATAAGGGCCTGGCGATATCCATAAAACGTGCTAAGTCGCACTATTTTGCAATTTATTTCGCTAAAAATGCTGAACCTCTAAGATCTCTATTTCTTAAGAAATAGACTATTTTTTACATATTAACGTAAATATATGTCTACATTGCAGTTATATGCAAAATATTGAGTGGATTTTCGTTTTTCTTTTGATCAAAATCATTAATATTATCCAAAAATAATATAACAAGTAGTACAATATATATTACAAAATTAAATTACAGTTTTTTTATATGATAGTTTTGTAACCACCATTTTATAATTATATTAAGAAATGAATATATCGTTAAAAAATTATCTTAATAAATTCTCAATTAATAAAAGCTATATTATAAGATAATTATGTATTGAAATTCTGATTGGATATTAGTTGGTTTTGCGAAAATTGGATTAGGTATAACTATAGAAATAGACTGATTCTACTCGCGAGAGTTATTCGGAACGTATGTTGCTTAAATTTGCATTATAATGCACACTGTGATATGATACGAATGTACGTAACCGATATGACGCGTTACTTTCAAAATGAAATTGTCCGAGCAGAACAGATATGAAACTACAAATTTTAACATATGTTAACACGCTTTTGTGCTCACTGTATACAGTATCTTTAATCAAAATGATGATATGATAACTGTGAAATACACACACAAAAAAAAACTATGTTATAAAAATATTTTACATATTATACATATCCAGCTTAAAAAAAAAGACAAAAATAAAAAAGTTAATCAAGCATTTTGTTAATATAATGGAAAGGAATTGTTTGAAATGTTTTCTGACTGCATGATAATATATGTATTATAAGTAAAATGTTACATAATATATTAACAGCATAAAGAAAAATGTTATAAAGTATATTGAAAACGTAAAGAGACTTATTTTTTTATGTAATAATGATATATAAATATCATGACTTGTATTTTCTAATAAGCATTAAACTCAAATTTAATTAGAGCTTATTTTTCATTTTAATTAAAATAATTGATTAACGATTTAATTAACAATATAACTAAAAAAAAAAAATTCTTTTAAAGTCAACGTTGAAAAAGCCACTCAATATATATTTAATTTTTTTAGTCCAGTTTTCTTTTTCCACGTTTAAAATTGACAAGGAGAATAGGAAGTGAAAAGTTAGGTGGCGATCTTGTCACGGAGAGAGTATGGGGATCAAGGCGCCGGCGTCACTTCCGTTCCGTGAAACCTCCGGAAATTGTTCTTATCCCTTGATCCCTTGAGAGAGTTCATCCTGTCGTCGCTTCCTATAAAGCCGGAATGATCACGCGACCTCGCCAGCTCGTCCATCTCGCTCACTATTCATCTGACGATTATTCGTGCGATATAAAAGTTTTTCAAAGATGTATTTGTGGTGATTTTGCGCACGTATTCACGACTTTTCTGGGAATGCAAAGAAAGAGAGCCGAGGTGATCTTCTACAGTAGAGGAGACCTGGCATGGTCAGCCAGTAGCGAAGTGATTTTCTCGGTAGGCTAGAAAACTAATCCGATTATATTTCAGATCGTATTTTCCTCTGAAAGCTGCGCGGCACTTCTAACAAGCCGCTCCGTAAAAGCAGCGTAAGTATTTTTCGATGTGAGAAAACGGAGAAGATTCATACGAGAAAGAAAAAGATCGAGGGACAAGCTCGAAAAAAACTTGGTACGTACATGAGAAATTTTCTGGATGTGCACAGAATAATTTTCTTATGTGTTGCAAATGTTGTACGGCTTTTACTGCTTTTACTGCTAACGCGGGATTAATTTATTATTATTATTATTATATTTTAATGCGCCATTATTATATGTACATATATATAGTAGTATTAATATTAACGTTAGATTAATCAATTTTTCTTGCAAAAATTTTAATAACTCTCGTCATACAAATATAAAAGAATCATCTGAACATTCCTCATTTGTTTGTTTACAAAACAACGCAATACCGCCCCAATGCAACGGAAGTCTATTAATAAGCACGAGAAAATATCTACTTGTAGATATCTCTCGGAATTGTGAGAATCTTCTATTTGTATAATAAACAACGGACGACTCATTTTTATTCAATAGTACAAGTTTCGCGCGTCACTGCTACTTTTATTGGTCATTTTTATGCTGGAAAAAAACAGGTACCGCTATTTTTGTTAGCTACTGTTTTGTGGTTTTTTAAAACAAATGGCTCGCAACTTGTGAAACCTCACGATAAGTTATATATATGTATATAGTTTTGGCCATAAGCACATTTAATAATATTTTATTTTATAGGACAAACTAATAAGTTCTTATAAACTAAAAAACATAAATAATGCAAAAAAGATTTTATTATTTTGCGTATATAATGAGACTTTGTATGATTATTATTAATAAAGCATTCGAAAATTGTATCTTACTCTTTAATTTGCAAAAACTGATTAAATTTATCGGCTTAAAAGAATTTTTTATATAACTGTTAATATATTGGGTTGAACGAAAAGTTTGTGCCGTTTTTTCGGTCTTCATTTCTTAGTAAAAAACGGAACGAACTTTCCGTTCAACCCAATATATATCGACTTTAATTAAATTTTTCTTATAAAATATTAATCTTTCTCATATTCTTCGTGATAGATTCTGTTATCTCTTCTATGTATGCTCGCAAAGGTTCGTTTTTCGCAGATTGTGCAAGAAACATGATCTTTCTCCGCGAGCAGGTGGATAAAAATTTTCTCAGACTAACGGAATATGGATCTATGTTACTCGAAGCAGTAAAGTCCACACTTCGCTGCTCGACATCCGTTTGTCTGCATATGCATTGATCTTCCAGCGACGTGTGCTTGTTGACCGTGCGGATGGAGAGCAGCGTAGCAGCATTTCGAGAAAGGAGGGAAGGGAAACTGAGTCGATTGAGCGGGGTGAGACCATAAAAACATGAAATAAAGATTCCGCATCGAAGCCGGGCGGTTGGTTGGCTCTCCTCGCCGATGTTTGGTTCGGAGCATATTTTCGGCGTCGATTTTTATTCGGTTCACGTACCGTCCGTGTCGTATGTGCAGCATTGTGGTGGTTCCCGGCCATCTTCCTTCCTCCGTCGTAAGAAAATTTCTTCTTCCTGCCTCTTTTTCTTTCCCTGCTTGCCTCTTATGTCCACCGCCTCATATCCTCTCTCATTTCCTCGCTCATTGCATCTTATGGACTACGTGTTCCGTCCTTATCAATCTACCCTCTTTCCTGTCCTTGTCTATCTCTATCTGATCCCTACGTCGCCTGCCTATATACCAGGTGTCCTGGAAACAGCAAATAACGAAAAATTAAACTAAATATGTTAATTTCTTGAAAATATTAAAGTAAAATATCGAGTTATCAAAGATAAACAACAAATATGGCACATTTAAATAAACTAGTTTTTAGGTTACATAAATGGTTAGGTTGTTATAGAAAATAATAATTAATTTCTATTTTAATTAAAATTTTAGCTAAAATATATATTTGCTTTTGAGAATCACACAAAAATGTATATTTTAAATATATATTTAAATTACGTCCATTACACTGATAGATACGAAATTATTTGATAGTAAATTTTAAAAATTTTTTACGAATTAAATATACACCAATTAAAAAATTGTATTTTTTAATTATTTTTAACTAGCCTTTATTATTACATAAATTTACTTTAACTTTTAATTATATATCAAGATATTTAATGTTAAATATTGTTACGATAAAATTTGCTCTAAATTTGCTATAGAATCTCTGCATCTCGAAGGATTATAAGACACATTGTATATACCTCCATTCTTCCCAATCGTTTCCTCTTTTTCTGCCTACATCTCTCCTTTTCTTGTCCAGCGAACTACACATCTTCGTCTTTATCAATCTACCTACTTTTTGTTAGTCGCCATCTCTCTGGTCCTCTTCCTCCACATGAACGCTATCCATTCTTGACAGCTTTCTCGCGCAACCTCGTGCACGTTTGTCCACCGTCAGAACAACTTCCGGACCGGCATTCGATCGTCAGCTCTCGGCCAGGTCAATACAGTGATCATACATACGATACATATTGTACATGTCGATAGCAATAGTCGATTTCATAAAAACAAACGACCTCGCGAAAAGATCCCGTATTCTCCAGACCCGCCGTCGTAAAATCGACGTCGATACGTTGCAGAAGGGCTCGCCAAGCGATTTCGCCACGTCAGGGAATACGTTCGTACGTTCTTTCGTCGACATCGGATCATGGCGAGATCGACATCCCGGCGATCATCTTCCTTCCGTCGTGCTGGGACGAGAACATCCCGTCGCGATGCAACGTGTGACACTTCGTGAAGCGCTCACAACGATGTCTACGTGAACGCGTGCAAATATACCTAATCCGCCTCCAAAATTCCGCCAACGGAATTGAAATTCCCGAAACGGTTCGCCCCATGAACTTGCTGCTCGGTTAAAGGATAATCGTCGCCGTGAAATGCATCTCGTAGCCGGCGAACGGTTGCGGTCTCAAGTGCAGATCCACTTAAACTTATTTTAGCCAGTGATGTAATCGGACGGGACAATTAAATATCTTTCCATGCCAGTAGCGCAGCCACACAACATTGGGAATCTTGTATTTAATGATAATATTAAGAATAGCTTTAATTATTGCTACGATAAATTTTCCTTTAGCTAAAACAAAATTTTATATTGTACGTGCACACAGTCAACGAGCAGTATTTGAGTAGAGATATTACAATCGATCAATTGTCGAGATATATATTTTTTTTCTTTATCTAAATTTTTATAATTCTCGCCTCATAAATGATTCACATTGGCAGGGCTATCGTTTTTATCGAGTTATTAATTACCCTCAAACTTCATTTTTCTGCTCCAATATAAAAATCGTAGAATTCAAATGCTAACGCAAATTTAATTGAATCGGACGTTATAAAAAAGGTGTAAAGTTCCCGGGAAATTTCCAATTAGAGGAACAAAAGCCTAGCTTTTTTGCCCAAGTGCCAAGGGAAAATTTTTCATTTCTCGCTTAAGTGAATGCAATTCTCACGTACGTATCTTCTCCAAATTTTATTACTTAGCCATTTTTTAAAGAACTGCGTTCCAGAAAAGGTTGTTATTAACGACGATATATATTCTACCGCAAAAATCAATTATACATCTTTTTACATCTATTAAAAGTTAAAATTGAGATAAAAAAAAACGACAATGAGAAAAAATATATAAAATGTAATAAAAAAGCTTTTTATCTCGATCTTCGTATATCGATCATTTTATTTATATTAAAGACGGTCTATCGTTTCATAGATGTGACACGCTATACACACATATGCACACAACTTACGATCGCGAGAATGAATGAAATAGTAAATATAACGACGACATTAACGTTCAACCGTTTTATGGCTTGGATATAATTTCCTGCTTGACATGTGCAACCCCAACATATTCCTGCGCGCTCCACTTTCATTTGCGCGTTTCCTTACGATACGAACATATGATGCACCTGACCCTAAATCGTATCCAAACATTGAAGCAACTGCATAAGCACGGAGACTGCACGTGCGCATTCTGTGCAACGCGTCCGTACGTGCACTCAGTTCGCTGGCGTTGCATCTATTAATATGAACGCGGAGAGCGTCAATACCATAAATTTCATCGCGCAAAACGACGGGCGTACAATGCGAACTTACGATGCAAACAATGCCGAGGCCCAAGATGGAAATAGAAACAAACGAAACGAAATGCATAGCGAACAATATCTTTGATATTTAGGAAATAAAATTTATTTAGTATATTATTATACGTACATACATATATATTTTAAGTTTTTGTATAATTTTTCGAACATAAACATGCGCGAAATTTTGTATGCATCATACAAATGCATATTTTTTGTCATTCAGTTATGACGTGTAAAGAAGAAAAATAATTATAATTGTTGTAAAAAATGCTCGTCGCCTTGTTGAAAGATATAAATGCACACGTCGTGTGTATGTGTAAAAGTAGAGCGGATATCATTAAGGTCATAAACTTTTCTTGCGCTTTCAGCTATTTTTTTTTTTTTTTTTTTTTTTTTTGGTTTT
>NW_021849211.1:1106668-1118932 GCF_003651465.1 Formica exsecta
TTTTTTTTGTAGGCTTTAAAAGCAATTCTATCTGAGCAAAAATAATTAGACGCGCGCGCGCGAAAAGAATATCTTAGAAATATTTTAAAGTTTCATTAGCAAACATCTCTCGGTAATTACGTAACTTCTAGAATACTCTGCATATTAAGAACTTAGTCATTTCTTTCAGTAATTTACTTCGCTTTATCATAAATGAAATTTTGATGGATTAAAACTTCAAGTCTCAATATTTTTTTTAAAATGTCAATATAATAATTACTGTCAAAGTATACATAATTAATATCAAAGACATTAAATAACATTTTTTACTTGTTTTAGTTTGTACATTCATCCATAAAGCACATTTATGAATCTCTATGGTGTGGATAAATTTTAATATTTTGACCGAAAATTTGATAAATATTGCTATAGAACTACGATATATATGTATTGTAGTTTCGTAATTAAAATACACGCTACGATAAATTCTAATTTTGACGTTACGAATTTCCGCAAGTCGAGTATTTCCTACTTTATTCAGTTAACAATATCTACATCGTACCTCGCGTGTGCGAGATTTAAAATAATCAGCTTCCGAATTGAAGCGGAGCTTTTCGTAATTACCTCGTCGCACAGCGAGCCGAGAAAGTCAGCCGGCCGTAAAATTTGCAAACGCATTCACCGGCACGTTTCGACGGTTTGCCTCCGTCGTCGTCGGAAAAACAAGCTGGCTATAACAATCGTAATACGATAATCATCAGATCGAACGTTTAATCGCGCGCCGGGAACACGCAATAAAATCCTATTCTCAAGTCTTGTAGAATCGCGAAATTCCGCGCGAAACAACGGCGTGAAATAATCCTGTGTAAATAATTTATTAATCTAATTGCTCACCGTCCCGATAAAAAAGCGTTTCCTCGCTTGATTAAATATTGCCGAAAATAAGAGAGACAGAGAGAGAGTTTGTGCACGAGAGAAAAAGATATAACACACTTTGGATATATTTTTAAAATGTCCGAAACTAATCGCATCGCAGTCGTTGGCTATTTCTCTTCCGTTTGCGAAACAATAACGTATGTCCGAGTATATATTTACTTTAAATCGGTCAATTATGTGATCACATTAAGCCACTTATGGATAATTAATACGCCGCCATTACGGTCTGTGTGCGTTATTGCTAATGTTTACCAGGTTATTTGGGGTAGATATAATTTAGTTAGCGCTCATATCTCCCGCTAGTCTTTTTTGTTATTACACGTATTATCAACAAATTATTTCCCACCGATTTAACAGAGAACGACTCGTGAGTACTTTCGTAATGTATAAATTTTTTAGATTTTCCCAGATCTTTTCAATTATTTCCTTTACCAGAAAGAAAAGTCTTTTATTTATTTCCATATTTATTGTAGAGAATATTTGCATAAAATAGCCACAGAAATAGAGAAAAAAATTTATAAGTATTATATATTTTTTTATTTTATTCTATATATTTGTTATCAATCTTCTAACATTCCGTATAAGTATTGTTTCTTATATTTATACATTATCTCTTCGTATATATTGTTGTGCCTCTAGCCGCTAAGGAAGAGGTCTTTAGGGATTTATACGCCCAAAGGATTAGGATCCACGCTCGAAATAAGACACTCCCGGACGTTAGGTATAAATTAATATATTTCACAGGTTTTGGTACACTTTTACATATTCGCGATTATAATAGTCGGGCGCGATACGTACGGTACTTCGATACTATCGATATATGCGAGCGAGTAGTGAGCGAGTAGCGAGCGTCGGTGCATCTCGCGCTTATTATATATCTTAATTAATTAGGTCGTTGATTTGGGAGGAGTGTGGTGTCCCTGACCGGAGCATGTCTCGTGCTCCGCTCGTCAGCTGTCTCGTCAGCTGCTTACTCAGCTTCCGAGAACTTGACCGTGACTTCCTTCTCTTTAGTCACGTATCTTTACTTTATTTTATTAATAATCTTTTATTACTTATTTACTCTTTCTTAATTATCTTTCCTTGATCTCTTTTCTAATTTTAATGCATTGCTTTACTCAGCTCTTTCTTAATCTTTTCTGTTTAACTTTATTGTTTTATCTTTTAATATATTGAGAAATTGGTCGGGTTACGACAATATTATATTGTATTATGAGCTATCAATTTTATCGCTTATTTAATGTAGCATAAATAATGTGACAGAATCAGCTGAATTTAATATTCCAATCATTATTAGTAGTTAATCATTTCATTAATGACAATTATTGGTTAATTATAATTTAAATAAAAGTGTAAACAAATCAATGTTCCTAAAATTAATTGTATCAACATATTACATATATATATTTCAAAGATATCACATTATATTACAGAATATATATTTTATTCATATAAATATTTTATCGCACTTTTTTACTATTTTCTTCAAAACAAATTTAAAGTCAATTTTTGCTTAGAAAAAATTTAATATAAACACACTCTTCTTGTATTATAAATTTTCCTTCTTTTATATAATTTCCTCAATTATTTTCTTTATTTTCAATATTAAGTATCTTGATAATTAAATTACATTAATATTTAAATAAGCGAGAAATAAACATTAGATATATGGTTATATTTTCAAAAGCCAAATTTGCGAAAACATATTTTTGCTTACAATTTAAAAAAAGGTCTATAAACTTATTTTTTTATAGAAAAGACGGATTCTTTGTTATCTCTGCAAAATATCAAAGTTTGTACACATACGATTATTAGTATATATTTTAAACAACGTACAAGGCTAATATTTAACCTTTACAACGTCGATAGTTTAAAGATGATAACGACTTGATGAGAGAAACTGGTAAATCGGTATGATGAACGAGATGCTGATGAACAAGAGGAAGAGAAGCTGTTTGACGAACACCGCAAGACTATCCTACGTCTGATCTGCAAACCGTCAGCGCATAACACACGGGGTCCAATTAGAATTTATGCGACTAAGCCAGGCAGAAGTAGCCGATGCATATGCATCGGATGTAACACGTTTGCATAGTTTCAGGGAATACGGTGGCGGTCTATCGACGTTTACAGACCGACCGCGAGGTTTCGAAGATCTTCGAGATCTTCGAGACAAGTCGTCTCTCCATCTCCTTGAAAACCCCGAGCCCCGATCTCTCTTTCTGATTCTCACGCTGAGACACTGCTTTCTCGTTGACGATAGCTCGTAAATTTTACCGTCGTTTCTGCGCCTGCAAGGAATGACAGTAATGACATCGGACCGCTTCGGATCTCCGACGATAAAATAGCAAAGTGAAATCTCCGCGTCTCCCGTTACGATGACTATAATGTAAGAAAATAAAATTTAGCGCGCGTCGGATTTCACGGATACTCAACACTCGCGACCCAATTTTTCATGTTCGCAATTTCGCTTATATAATACAGCACATGAAGAGAGAACAATAGTGAGATAAATATAATATATTAAAAATGATACTCTTGCCTATTGTTTTACATATATGAATGAGATACAAATTATATATATTTTATATTATATATTTTTTGTTTTATTAGTTATATATATCTTAATTTTTACTATTATTTCTTTTATACAACTAGAACACTATAAACGCGCACTACGCGTGCGCCATTTATTTTGTGAATGTGTATAATTACTTACATATTAACTCTAGTTCCGCGTTTTTTCGAAATCAATTAAATAAAAATTACACACAATATTTGAACTGTCAAATGAGTTGCTCAGGGATTAGTCAGAGTTATGACAGGCTTTTATTAATATAAAGCACAGCGCAGCGTCAAGATAACCAACCAGCATCGCGGAAAAGAGATAACAATACTTGCGAATATTGATTTAAAAATAGATGAGAGCAGCTCACGGCATATTATTAGAATATTACAAAGAGTGTGTGCATGTGTTATATAAAACAATATATTATACAATAGCTGTCTGTACCATCGATTTTTTAACGGAGATCTATTCGATGGAGTACACGTGTTGTCCGCCAAATTTACTCGTGCTCGCAAATGGGTGAAGAAAGTTAGAAATTCATGTATATAGATTTATAATAAAATACACACACATATTTATACTAAGAATGAGGTATATTGTGATATTCTTGCGGATATGAAAATATCGATCAATAAGTATACTACTTGCATCTCTTGTGAGTATTACTCAGAAATATTTTCATGCGCTTTATGATTATATAGCCACAGTGAACGAGTGGTAGCCACAGTGAAAGTAGGTAGGGTATAAAAGTTACAAAGTAAAGCAAAACGCGATATGTATGAATATTGAGTATACTCTTTTAGATTCCGTTATATACATTGTAACATTTTACATTGCGACGGATATTGTTGTGCGACATGATTTTTAAGTATTGAAAATTTTATAAAATGTTTTATGAGTTTTAGTTACTAGATTTTAATGAGTTTAATTACTATGCAGAGACGTTTGCGCTACATAAAAATTATATTTAAATACATATTTATGTTTAAAAATAATTATTTTATAGCACTGAAAATAAATGTAGTTAAAATTATAAATTGAAGAAATGCTAGAAAAATAATTATACAACGCGCTATATATAAATTTATGATAAATTTATTTTAATAATTACATGTGTATGTGTGTGTGTGTGTGTGTGTATTTGTGTGTGAAAAGAGCAGAAAGAGAGAGAAAAAGAGAAGTGAAAAGGAGAACATTTCTTTGTTATATATTTTAACAATTTCGAGGCTAACTATATTATGCACTATAAAAAGTTATTTTATTAGCAAAGAATTTGCAATTATTATAGTAACAAATAATGTTATATAAAACATATATCTACATATAATAAATAAAGAATAAAATAAATGAAAAGTTATATAAAGCATAAAAATAAAACAAATTGTATAAGACATTCAAATTCGTTCACTAAAATCAGATTGATAGAGAAGACTATGCAGTTTGTCGATCGAACAGTGAAACGAACATCGTTTCAGCTTGTGTGCAGAGATTTATCTATCAAGATTTATACGTTTACCGTCGCATGTATCTTTGTTCGAAAAAAGAAAAAGAACAGTGGTGGACTTTATGCGGCCGGATAGGTACGAAGAAAGATCGATGCATACGCGCGGTACTTGCGAATAAGAAATCACGGAGCGAATGCTTTCGAGATCGGTAGCATTTTTCTCGAAACATGCGCATCAAGAGTATCTGCTCTATGCTCTATAAACGCGATAAAGTAAGAAGATCGGAAATAGTTTCATGCGTACAAAGAGGAAAATAATGTACACACTCAAAAAAATGTCTTGCTGATATAGGTAGATTTCTAGGTGACACAACAAAAATTTATCGCTATTTTTTGTATCTGTTAGAATATTGTCTGTTACATATAGAATTTATAGCAGCAATATTCTACTAATATCTTCTAGAAAATTTAGGTCCCATTGCCAAATGTTAATCACTGCATTGGATAAACATGAGTTTCGATACTACAGCTAGAACGATCTTTGTGAGAAATATAACTGCCAATTATAACTGCAGCATCGAAAAATTGAGAGAAATTGTTTAAAAGAGCTAGATAGATTGGGCGCGTGATACAAATATGTTAGATGTGAGGATTATATATTCATTTGTTTCTTGCCGCTAATTTTTTCTGTGTACCACAGCCAAACTTTATAACAAGTATGATTGGCCTTAACATGGATAGGCGCCACAGAAAAACATTCTTTCTAAATTTCACAAACAGTTCAGATATAAATTCTGTCTCTGTCACTTAGATTGATTAAATGCGAAACATATGCGATATCACAGTATTTGCTAATCATTTATGTACCTCAGTTAATTTTGCGCACCCAGAAAATTTTTGCTGTAGTTGCAATACCACTTTTTTGAGTGCAACTAAAAGTTGCATTAATTGCATATTTTGTGTTGAAATAATGAAACATTGATGTCAGTAGAAACAAAGTATCTTCCATTTCTATTTCTATTCATTTTTATCTTCGTTCTTCTTGTAACGCTCGAGTTAAAGGCGAAGAAAGAAGTTTCGTCGCGCGGACGCTCGTTAGAATTGATATCGACAGTTAAATGCAGGCTCATTGATCTGACAGTCGTCGCGAATTTAATGCACGCCACCGGCACCAGCATAGGTGTTGTCCGGCAGGATCTATGTCCCCGATGTCAAGCAGACATACTGACGCGTACAAAAGAGCCTGGGGAAACGGAATGCACGGAGGCGTTTACGATATCAAAGCCACCTGGGAGCACTGCTCTGAAATGGAACAAAACTTGGAGATGCTTCCTACTTTAACCCATATACATATACATATATATATATATATATATATATATGGCTTTTTCTCCTTCGCGTAAAGGCAGCTCGATTCCTCAGATGCATCCCACTTCTGCATACGCGTCGCTTCGATAAGAAGCCCGTCTCGCGAACGAGAGAGCGCGGGCTCGGGAACAAAAAGCGGCATCGAATCGTACATGAACGTGATACTCGAATCGAGCATCGGAGAGAGAATGCGGATTACGGTAGAAAAACAAGACTATCTCGCTTAATGGAATCGTCGATAGCGAAAAAATTCTCCTACGGGACTGTAGAAAGAAAATACGACGATGAAACGTTTCAAAAGCATGTTGCAATTTATAATTGTATATATAGAAAGTATTATTTATTTATTTTGTGGAACATGTCTTAATAATTCAGAATATTTTTAGTTTTTAAAAGAATGCTCCTAAAAAATAAAGCAATTCTTTCGGTAAAAAACGGTAAAGACTAGGCAAGGCAAGGTGGAAACCTCGCAAAAGGCGTATGTTGAATTTACGCGGAAACGCATCGATGCAGAGCACGTGCGGTGGCGAATGCATCGCGAAAAAGGAATCTGTTTTACGCGATAGAACGAGAGGGCAGAATCGTGATCGCACGTTTTGCCAATCCTTGGCAATACGCTGGCATTGCGCTCTACTTTCCTTTTTGAAACGAATTAATAAAATCAATTTTTTACTCACGGATATTGATATGCCTTTACACACCAAATTCATTAATATTTAGTAATATATCATGTAGCTCATCATATAGAAAGGCAACAGCAAACAGAAAGTACGCAAATTAAAATTTTATTTTTATTATACACTGGAAAATTGGAATTTTTCATGAAATGTTGATATATCTACAAAAAGCATTGTACCATCTAATTATTAACAGCAAAACTTTTAATTAATATTTTAATAATTTTACAACACATACGAATATAAATGTTCATCACACCTTGGGCATTTAAATGAAGCAAATGTGTAGTTAATTTTTTTTCGAGTCTATATCTTTGTGACTACTTTTTATTGGATTTTCGAAATTCGAGAGATTTATCGAAATGAAAAATTCAATATATTCATATTATAGTATAATATATTATATTATAATGTAATATGTCATTAATTATATAAATATTATCAGCTTTGGAATTTTTCTTCTTGAAATTACTTAGTCATCGCAAGTGATATTTCTCATTCACTCTCAATTTTTTCTTTCGTGTTCAAGTATTTTTTAAACTCTTGTTTCTTTTTGTAGCTACGTTTTTAACGAATTCTCCTTTTTCCATATTCATTTATTTTCATGTTTTTTTATATAAAACATAATGTTTCAGATGCAAATTATATACGAGCTTATAATTAATGATTGCTCAACCGTTTTAAACTTATTTACAACACACAATTTAATTTATAAAGAGTATTTTAAAAGTATTATCTTCATCTTATTTGATTCTATTTAAACTTTATTTTATAATTTTTTCGCGCGTCTTCTTTAGATCAAAATTAACAATATGTATAAATATCTCAGGGTTCTGAGATCTTAAGGATCAGCCGAAATTCGAAAATAAGAGATTCATAAATAAAACTTCCTTGCCAAATTGGATTTTCTGAATCAAGAAATCCAAGAATAATGTTACATAAATAAATCGCGAAATATCAATATTAATTACGGTATTCAAATAAGTAACAAAAGGCGCACAAAATGGCGAAAATCGATGCTTCCGGAGTTTTGGTGCGACAATTTGCGAAACACATTTGCCTTCCCTGTATCTGATGACGCACTGAATACGTACAGTAGAGAAATCGATGATAGCGATGTAAAAATGTGTAGTAAACGGCACTCGGCTTGATAGCACGATCAGGAGATCATTATTCACGGACATCCCCATTTCCGTCTACCTGCCACCCATTCCAGGACCTGCCATCTACCCTCCGGCATTTATCGCTCGCGGTCGTTTGTCCTCGTAAAAAGAATCATTAACACGTACAACGGATTTCTTATCCCGCTACCGCGCACCTTACATCACCATTTTACCGCGCCGTCCAGAGTTCCTTGCGAAACTCACGGCACTTTTTCCTTCGGCTCCATTTCTCTCTGTCTCCTTTATGTTCGCATACTGCACTTAACACGTCCCTTCCGAAGTATTCATATGAGCTGCTTATCAGTATTCTCTTCGTGCATATATTTTTTGTAAAGCGTAACGGTACGTGTACTTCAAAGTCTTATCTTTGCTAATTAAATTAATAATCGTGACGCGTGACATGTTTCCCATTGAAAAGTGCTTGCGATAAATAAATATATTTATACTAACTAATTGAAAAATATCTTAATAATACTTTAAGTAATAGTAATTAATTAAAAAATATGTTTGATTGTCTGCTTTTATAATGAACACAAAACACACATTTGTTACGTATAAAATTATGAATCTTAAGGCTTCTACTTCTTTGACATTAATAAATTACCTATGCTGAGATTAGACATAATGAGATCATAATTAGTTGAGAGGATAATTGAAATGTTACTATTTTGAAAAGAGGAAAAGGATATGTAAAAAACAAATGATATAATTTTTATTTATTATTTATTATTTTATTAATTCAATTATTATAAGTATATGTATTTAGAAATATTAATTTTATTTGTAATTGAATGTCCAAAATGAAAGAATTGCATTTAAGAAAAAACAAATGATATAAGTTTAATATATATATATTTAAATTATATCATTTGTTTTTTACATATCCTTTTCCTCTTTTCAAAATAGTAACATTTCAATTATTAAATATTAACTTTCTTGAGAAAATAGGATAAAACGGACCATTAGTCCGTAATAATACATGGCAGATCTGTTTGCGCGAGTCACAAATATATGCAAAATAACGTCATTCTCGTTGTTGTACTTCCAACCGAGTTAAACGGAGGTCGATTGTGCGGGATAAACCGCGCGCATAGTCCGCTTTTCCAGAGATTCCGCCGTGAAAAACATCGCGGCGCTTAGCCTGCATCGCAAACGACAGAGAAATATCGAAAGTCAGTTGCGCTCTCTCTCTCTCTCTTTCTCTCTTTCTCTCTCTCTCTCTTTCTCTCTCTTTCTCTCTTTCTTTGGCGAGAAGCTTGCTTGTCGTTCCTATATCCATCCGATTCGTAATATCCACCATCACGCTGAGCCGCAGTTGCTACGGCACGTCGAACTTACCCGGAAGTTCGCCAACTCCCGGATTGTGTCTCGCTGCTCTCCCGCGAGAGCAGTCCGTACCGTCGTTAAGTTATTTACTGCTTCGCGATTTTATTGAGATCCGCGCCACGGCGTTAAACTTGCTTTACACTTTACGGGATAAGCACGACCGGCGCTAAATCGTTCTCACAGGATCGCTTCGAGTACTCGTTGCTGATCGATAGCACACACACGCTTCTGCATATTTGAAACCATAAAAATATCAAGAAAAAATACATTTATTTGTATTAACAAAAACTACAAATGTCTAATGATCAAAGTAAAAACTGGATTGATGAAAGCGACAAGAGAGAAAAAAAAGAGATATAGAAATAAGATATAAAATGTTTTAAAAAATTAGATGCTAGCAAACACACTTGAGATATATCATCGATCTTTATTATACATATTGAAGAAAAATGTTAAAGTACAAATGTTATTAGAAAAAAGATTCTTTTATGTTGAAGATTTTAAAAATATTTGTAACTTTTACAAAATATATATAAAAATGCTTTTAAAATGTATCAAGTCTACATGTGACAAAGTATTCAAATTTACATGGAGCAAATAAATGAAAACACTTAAAATATATTAAAATATTCATTTGAAAGCAGATGTAAGATTCTCTCTTACGGCTAACGTCAAGAATTTGTTATTTTTATTCATAATTGGTATATAATGACATTTTTATTATACATTTGGTTACAAAAAAGTAGTAAATCGTAAATATACAAGTATAGCGATGAGAATATGGTACATAATTAATTATCAATTTCAATACACAAATTAATTGCACATTAATTAATTAGCAGTAATTAACTGCTGAAAAGTAAATCTTTTTTAAAAGATTTAGCATTCACAAATTATTTGTAAATTTGTGTACATATAATGTATTATTGAATTATTACAATATAATATGTTCACATTATATATATTTATATAGTTTTAGATATTGTAGATATAGCTCGTGTTAATATACAACAATGACAAGCACGCGCGTAAAATTATATTTGTAATAATATTAATTTAAATTTGGTTAATAATTAAAAATTATTTAAAATTACTTATTAATTTTAGCAAAAAGATTTATATTATTTGCTAAATATTATTATAAACACATAAATGATATTAATATGAATAAAATATATTAATATATGAATATATACGCATACATATATATACACATATATCAAAATGTGTTTATATATTTGTATACTTATATTTATTTATATATTCATATATTTTTCTATTTATGTATTCATATATTTATATATTATTATATTCATATATCTATGTATTCATATATTTATGTATAATATTTATTTTATAAAACTTTTAAACTTATGTTATATAGAGTGTCATAAACTAAGGCTGTTACTAACAATAGCTAACTTAAAATAGCTAACTGTTTTTAGCTATTTTAAGATGATCTTTTTAAAACACGATTTGAAATGGACAATTTTTACAATGAGATATATTCCCTTTTGTTATTGCGGTATATATATATATATATATATACGTTTGTCAAAAAATTTTATCTTACGAACAAGTTACGCACAAGATATGCATTGTCTAAAGTTGACGACTTAAAGTTGCAGATCGAACTTAATGAAGTAGTAATTAGTAATAATAAATTACACTTCCAGAATATGTTAGAAATTTTAATTATACACTCATTTAATTATTTTTGATTTGTATCAGTTTGCAATAATACTAACGCATAACTCTCAAATTAAACATGTTGTTCTATTGGAATCTGCAAAATTAGATTAATAATAACATTAACATAAACATAATTAATAATAACATTAACATAAACATAATTAATAAAAATAAAAGAAAGATATGCATATTTATTATTACGTTAATTAGAGCACATCATAGAGTTAGATGGATATAAATATTTAAGTACGTAAGATGAAAATAATTTTATAGTCTAGTACAAAGCTCTTATTACACATATTACATAAAATCCATACATAAAGTGTATATGTATATGTAAATTTATATATTTTGTAGAATAGTTATTTTTAGATATGCAAAGTTATACGTATATAACAGAATGCACACGTCTACATACATTGATATTCATCCCTTTGCTTGTAGCTTGTATGTGTCTTAGTCTTAGATATCAAGTAATTTTATCAAATATATATACTATTTTGTTGATAATAAAATTAAAGTAACAAACATGAAAGTAATAAGCATAGTAACAAATTTTTAATATTGTTTTGTATTTCATATTTCAAATATTTGCCGTCACAATAGTTTCAACTAATTATTCAATTGAGTACATAAAACAACTTCTATAAATTAATTAATTAAATATAAAATTATATACATAGTGATTGCAGAAATTTATATACCTGAAATCAATCCACACGCGTACATAAAATATTATTCCTAACATCAAGAATGAAAACCAAACCCATACCATTACATAATTATCATATTGATTGTTAGCTTTTTCCACCGTTACATATATATTATTTTCCGATGTACTATCATCAATGTTCTTTTTTGTATCAAGTTCTATATGTTTGTCAAACCTAATTAATGAATTCTCAGGTTTTGTTACAATATCTGAAAAGATAACATTAATTAATCTAATTGATTAACTTTTTTAGCTATAAAAGTTCATTATAATATGAAAAATATTCTAAAAAGAAAATCTATTGTATTAATAAATTAATTTTGTCATAGAAATTAATTATAAATAAATCAACTTATTAGAAATAAAAGTACATTATTAGCAAATTACTATTCTTATAA
>NW_021849211.1:1118969-1123348 GCF_003651465.1 Formica exsecta
ATAATACATATAATTACAGAACTAGAATGTAGTCATCTATGGCGTTATGATATAAATTATCTTACTTGAGATTGAAATTGCAAAAATAATAATTCTTAATGTGTGTATCATAAAATGCATCGTGAGAATGTGTTCAACTCTTTTCTTAAAAAAATGTAACTAAGAAAAAACGCAGTTTCCTTTATTCAAACAATCGTTATTAGTTTCACGATATTATACTATGTCTGAAATCTATAACGTAAACATTTTGAACATTAAACACATTACTTTTTTGATAACTTTGCTGAAATGATAAAAAAGATTAAATATTATAACGATTCGTAATTGTATCGAGAAATATCATATTACTAAAACAAAAAAAGACAAAAATTATAATAAAATATAATCAATGATGAAATAAATAGAATATTATTTGGTTTGAGTTTATATCGTCTACGATATTCGCTGTAAATAATGAATTTCTATTGCTATGTGTATCCGTTACAATCAACAAAACTCTGCTGCTTTCAAAATATTTGAATCTTAATAATAATATAAACGCAATGAGATAACGAGAAGAAAAGCTCAAAATATTTATATTTGCTGCCTGTAAGCAATAAGCAAAGTCATATCAACGAAAAGAATTTTAATTATCGCACGGTGTACTATATCACAAAAATTATTTTACTTAGATTTATAAATCAATAATCCAAATTAATTTGTTGAAAAAGCTTATAACATTTATTAGAAAAAATATAATTCTCAATTAATTTTATTTATAAATTAGAAAGGTTATTGTACTTTATTACCACATAGAAGATTTTATTATCTATTTCAATTTATATATGTAAAATTTAATGTAATAAATAACATACAATTTTAACAAAATATTTCCAAACATCAAAAATCATCATAAATTATCAATAGTTGAAACAAAAATTGTGACAAATAATGTATAAATAATATTAGAGAACTTCGAAAGAAAGAGCGCGATTCTTTACAAAAAGCACATCTTGAAAGAATAGATCATAGTTTATTCGCGTATAAGCATTTTCTTTTTCATTGTACTAATAATTAATATTAATACCAAAATTCACAAAAAAAGAGATATTAAAGAATAACTCAATACGGAAAATAATATAATAAAGTGCTATCTTCAGGTGTTTTAAAAAATTAAAGGTTTTCAATATCAACTTGTTTAATTTACCAAATCGTGATTTGCTTATTTCTATGTCTTCTCTTCACGAACAACACTATCACAATGACGAAATACGACTTATAAGAGAGACACGTACGAGATATTAATAAACTTATTGGTCTACTTGCACGTATCCTATTGGTTTGTTGTTGATGTCGTGCAAAATTGATTACCTTTACATACTTTTCGGTTATCATATCTTTCTAGACAGAATTATATACAGTAGTTCTATCGTTTTATATTACTATTCCTATAATAAAAATATGAATATATTATTATATTTTGTATAAATAAATATTTAATTATACTCATACATTTTAGTATCACTTTTTGTGATTAATGTTGAAGATATGAGAAAAGATATAGAAAATTGAACAAAAGCACAAACATAAACATCATTTTTCACATTATAGATACATATAATTACAGAACTAGAGTGTAGTTATATATGGAATTACGATATAAATTATCTTACTTGAGATTAAAATTGCAAAAGTAATAATTCTTAATGTGTGTATCATAAAGTGCATCGTGAGAATGTGTTCAACTCTTTTCTTGAAAAAATCTAATGAGGAAATGTCGCAGTTTTCTTTATTTAAACAGTCGTTATTAGTCTCGCGATATTACACCAATTGCCTGAAACCTATAACGTAAACATTTTGAATATTAAAAACATTACTTTTTTAATAGCTCAGATCTCTGCGAAATGACAGAAAAATTAAATATTATAACGATTCGTAACTGTATCGAGAAAGATAATTATCATATTGCTAAAAAAAACAAAAATTATAATAAAATATGATCAATAATAAAGAAGAATATTATTTGGTTTGAGTTCGTCTACGATATTTTCGCTGTAAATGATAAATTTTTATTATTGTAGGTATTCGTTACAACTAATAAAACTCTGCAACTTTCAAAATACTTGAAACTTAATAATAATACAAACGCGATGAGATAACGAGAAAGAAAGCTCAAAATATTTATATTTGTTAACTGTGAACAAAGTCATATCAACAAAATGTATCAAATTTAATGTAATAAATAACATAAAATTATAACAAAATATCACCAAGCATCAAAAATTATCATAAATTATGAAAAATCGAAACAAAAAAATGTGACAAATAATATATAAAGGATAGAGGGGAATTTCGAAAGAAAGAGCGCGATTCTTTACAAACAGTACAACTTAAGAAAATAGTATATTCCGGTATAAGCATTTTTTTTCATTGTACTAATAATTAATATCAAAGTACCAAAATTCACAAAAAAAGAAATATTAAAGAATAACTCAATACGGCAAATAATATACTCAAGCACTTTATGTTCAGTTGTTTAAAAAAATTAAAGGTGTTCAATATTAACTTGTTTAATTTACCAAATCGTGATTTGCTTATTTCTATGTTTTTCATCCACAAACGACACTATTACAATGACAAAGCATGACTTATAAAAGAGACACGTATAAGATATTATAAACAAACTTATTGGTCTACTTGCACATATCCTATTGATTATTGATGTCATATGGAATTGTTTACCATTAAATATTTGTCAGTCACATCATAGCTTTCTCGACAAGAATCTCGGAATTATATACAGTAGTTTCATCATTAAATTTTTTTTTTTTTAATTAATATATACATTGATAATAAGAAAGAAATTTTAAAGTATGTTTTTTTTCTGGTGGATTTGTGTATATATACATCCATAAATTTTTAACTATTTTTTTTTTTAAAACTGTGAACAAAGTCATATCAACAAAAGAATTTAAAATATCGCACGATGTACTATATCACAAAAATTACTTTACAAAATTTATAAATCAATAATTCAAATTAATTTGAAAAAGAAGCTTATAACATGTATTACAAAAAATATAATTTTCAATTAATATTATATATAAGTTAAAAAAGTTATTGTACTATATATTACGACGAAGAAGATTTTGATATCCATTTTAATTTATATATGCATCAAATTTAATATAATAAATAACATAAAATTATAACAAAATAACACCATACATAAAACATCAAAAACTACCATAAATTATCGAAAGTTAAACAAAAAATGTTGCAAATAATGTACATATGATAATGGGAAATTTCGAAAAAAAGAACGCGATTTTTTACAAAGAGCACGTAACTTGAAAGAATAAATCATACTGTTCACGTATAAGCAGTTTTTTTCTCACTGTCCTAATAATTAATATCAACACCAAAATTCATAAAAAAAAGATATTAAAGAAGAACTCAATACGACAAATAATATACTCAAGCACTTTATGTTCAGTTGTTTAAAAAAATTAAAGGTGTTCAATATTAACTTGTTTAATTTACCAAATCGTGATTTGCTTATTTCTATGTTTTTCGTCCACGAACGACACTATTACAATGACGAAGCATGACTTATAAGAGAGACACGTAGATATTATAAACTTATTGGTTTGCTTACATGTATCCTATTGGTTGTTGGTGTCGTGACGGAATTGCTTAGTATTAAATACTTGTTGATCATATCATCTCTCTCAACAAGAATCTCGGAATTATATACAGTAGTTTCATCATTTAAAATATTTTTTTTTAAATTAATATATACATTGATAATAAAACAGAAATTTTAAAGTATGTTTTTTTTTCTGATGGATCTGTGTATATACACATCCATAAATTTTTAACTATTTTTTTTTTAAATATATATAATAATACTTTTAGAATGCATAAAGTCTACATATGACAAAGTATTCAAACTTACATGCAACAAATAAATGAAAATTTAGTCAAAATATGTTAAAATATTAACTTAAAAACAGATGTAAGATTCTCATATGGCTAACGTCAAGAATTAGTTATTTTTATTCATAATTTGTTTATTTTTATATTTGTATTATACATTTGGTTACAGAAAAAATAATAAATCGTAAAAATACAAATATAGCGATGAGAATGTAGTACATAATTAATTACCAATTTCAATACACAAATTAATTGCTAAAAAGTATATCTTTTTTAGAGAATTCAGCACTCACACATTATGTGATTTTTTTTTTAATTTTCCAAAAAGTAAAATTTAAATAAGATTAAAATTTTAATTTATAACAAATAATTATAAAAGACAAAGTAAAAAATTGTGTTTATAATAAAATTTTTATACTTGTGTTATATAATCATAAACTAAAAAAGTTAATTACAGTGTT
>NW_021849211.1:1124761-1128476 GCF_003651465.1 Formica exsecta
AAATATATATTTTTACAGTATAACAATAAAAGAGATGTTGTGGAAGATCATTCATCTCATATAAAATATTCTAGAAGAGAATCTTAATATAAATCTGCAAATATCATAGTAATGATCTATATAATTAGTTAAATAAATATAAAAGATTCTTCTCAAAATACAATTTATATCAGTTTATATAATCTTTATCAGAAAAGTCCGCGTTTCTTTGTCACACAAAAATATATGTATATGCATGAGTGTATGTGTACATACACACACAAATATACATAAATTTACAACACAATCTTTTGCACAATCCAGTTACTAAATATATTTATATTTCCGATATGTATATATAGGATGTCTTTTAACATCATGTTCAATTCATTAGATACGAGACATCCTATACAACTATCTTATTAAAGAGGACACACCCTTCTCTCGTTATATGTATATGTATAACACATTCAAAATTCTTTTTGTGATATACAAGAATAACTGAGAATATTAGAATACAGATTCCAGAAAAGTTACTAATAATTATAATTGATATTAAAAATTTTAAACTTTAGCAATAACAGTAATAGATATATCATTATCATATTGCACTATAATATCGCTTCAAAATAATAGTTGCAATAAATGTATATCACAATTCTCTCTCTAATAATTCAATCTTAATTTTCTAATAAAGTTTATAAAATTTGTAGAGACTCTTATTTCCGCCATGAAAAATATAGCATATGCATCTTACATATAGCATCTATTATAATTAGAAAGAGGAAAGAAAGAGCTAAAATTAGGCTGAGTTCAGGGAGCATGCTTACGCCCTAAAAGTATCGTTTATCTTTGTTACTTACCGAAAGTTGAATAAGGACAGAGGATTGTTGTAGCGCTAAAAGCATGCTCCCCGAACCCAGCCTTAGAATTGCGGCTTCCATTAAAATATACTTTCAAAAATAATATCTTCTTCCGTCAAATTTCACGAATTATCTCACGACTAGCGAAAATCACGATATTTTTAGATTCTTGATGCAAAAAATTTATCGTTTTTGCACTAAGTGTTTTACTTTTATATAAAATTATTCATACAAAGTTTTATATAAACAAACAAAAAATTCATTATATTCTCTCTTGCCTAAAATTTTAAAAAGTGTATCAAATATGGTGACTATGTATCATAATAGTGACTATTTTATTTAATAACAATTATTTATATAGAAGCAAAGAGAGAGAAAGAGAGAGAGAGTAAAATACATGTCTAATCGTTAATATTTTGACAAAAACAACATACTTTTTGCACTAATCTAATAGTTTTCAGAAAATTACATTACACCCGCATAGATTCGCATCAATTTGACGAATTTTCTTGCTCAGACTGCAGCAGGGCTAATACGCGGAGTTGTATTAACCGGGGAGAGAGGACACCCATGGACCTCTAAATCGAGTTCGGAAGTCGAGAGACAATCTCTCATAACCCTATTCCATCTGTCGGTACTTTCGTTGGCGACTACATAAGTTTGCGTGATCCTTGGCTCTACAACATCAGTCTCGGGCCTCTCCAGAGCACGTAATGCTTCTTGATGTATGATAATCTCATTGGTGATGTACGCTTCGCGACGTATCTTGTCCCGTAATTTTGGGCTTATATCAGGAATACACCATCGTACTAAGTTCATCACGAATGCCACGACATTCTGCGAAATATACACAAAATAATATATTATGATAATGATTAATAATTATTAGTAGTAACTGTATATAAAATAGCCCAATAAATGTGCGACACACACTATCTTCTTCATTTACTGATTGAAAGAAGATAGATCGATGTGAAAAGCAAATAATCTAAACATTAGCATATATTTGAATAAAAAAACATACCTCAAAAACGACGATAAAAGCTAATCTAGCCGCTAGTATATGCCAAAACATGATGGTGTAATCATACTTGTTTGGCGAGTCTGGTGATTCTCTGTAATCTTGATAACGGCAAATCTCGATTGGGGCTTGACCTAATGACGCCATAGGTTGAGTGCCACTTTTCAGATCGCTAGTATTAAATTTTGACAGAGAATGCTCTAGGAAACCTTCTAATGAATAATTATCAGAAATTGTTATACGATAAACTAGCCTTGGTATAAAATTTGAAGTAAAAGCTATGATGAATGCCTGAAAAAATAGAAGTGATAGTATGCTATTTAAAAAAATAGTTGACATAATTATTAAATCATAAACTTCATGTTTAATACAATTATTAAATTCCATATTTCTATTTCCTTGCATAAAAAATTAAACTTACATTAGTAATAACGGATAATTTGGAAATGGAATCAAGAATGCGGTACCATATGCCTATATCTCTCACGCGCTGTCCGACCGGTCTTCTATACATGGTCAATAACTTTTTCGCATCCAATCTCATCTCAAAAACATTATTCAATAATGCAAAGAATGGCGCCAAGGGAAATGCAGCGACAAAAATTGTAACAAATCCATATTGTAGCACTGATATATATATATATATCTACATATATATATATATGTGTGTGTAACACATATTAGTATGTGTTTATATATTTATATATCCATATATTTATACATTTATATATTTATACGCGATCTTCTCCGCGCACGCATTTATTTTATTATTTATATATCCTTTCTAAAAGTCTAAAAGTTATATTGCTTATTAACATTTTACTTTTTATTAATAGCTGACTTCTTATTTATTGTTATTAAGTAATTATATTTATACATTTTATTTGCTTTTACTATACAGATTCCTAATTGTAAGATTTGTTTAATTTCTATTTTTTTTTTAATTTTCCAAAAAGTAAAATTTAAATAAGATTAAAATTTTAATTTATAATAAATAATTATAAAAGACAAAGTAAAAAATTGTGTTTATAATAAAATTTTTATACTTGTGTTATATAATCATAAACTAAAAAAGTTAATTACAGTGTTATTAGCTGTTTTAAGATTATCTCTTAAAATACGATTTAAAATGGACTAACTTTACAATGTGATACATTCCTTTTTGTCATTGCACTCTATATACGTCTGTCAAAAAATATTTTATCTTACGAACAAGTGTTATGCATAAGATATGCATTGTCTAAAGTTGATGACTTAAAGTTGCAGATCAAACTTAATGAAATAGTAATTATACTTTAACAATATGTTTGAAACTTTACTTATGTACTCAAATAATTATTATAAATTTAGAAATCAGTTTCCATGAAAACAGTTTGCTCTTGAATTGAAACCTGCAAAAGTAAATTAGTAATAATATTAACATATAAAAGTAATTAATCAAAATATTTAAAAAACATGTATATTTATTTGTGTGTGTGTGTGTGTGTGTTTGTATCAATTAGAGAGCATCGAAGAGTCAGATGAATATAAATATTTAAGTTCAATGTAAGATAGAAATAATTTTATAATATTATTTTATATTATTTTATATTATTATTTTTTATTTTTTACTTATGTTTTACTTACATTACTCCAATCATATATAATTGATGGTTCAGCTTCTACATGTGCTTGTGCATGTTCTACACGTTGTGCACGTTCTGCACGTTCTGGTTGATGATCTGGATTAGGATTAGACCTACAAAAGTTTGCATGATGCTCTTGAATTGAAACCTGCAAAAGTAAATTAGTAATAACATTAACATATAAATATAATTAACAAAAATATAAAAAATATATATATATATTTATT
>NW_021849211.1:1128644-1146565 GCF_003651465.1 Formica exsecta
GTCAGATAAATATAAATATTTAAGTTTAATGTAAGATAAAAATAAGTTTATAATATTATTTTATATTATTTTATATTATTATTTTTTATTTTTTCCTATGTTTTACTTACACTACTCCAATCACATATAATTGACGGTTCAGCTTCTGCATGTACTTGTGCACGTTCTACACATTGTGCACGTTCTGCAAATTGTGCACGTTCTGCACGTTCTGCACGTTCTGGTTGATGATCGGGATTAGGATTAGACTTACGAAAGTTTGCATGATGCTCTTGAATTGAAACCTGCAAAAGTAAATTAGTAATAATATTAACATATAAATGTAATTAATCAAAATATTTAAAAAATATGTATATTTATTTGTGTGTGTGTGTGTGTGTTTGTATCAATTAGAGAGCATCGAAGAGTCAGATGAATATAAATATTTAAGTTCAATGTAAGATGAAAATAATTTTATAATATTATTTTATATTATTTTATATTATTATTTTTTATTTTTTACTTATGTTTTACTTACATTACTCCCATCAAATATAACTGACGCTTCAGCTACTTCTATACGTTGTACACATGCTGCACATTGTGCACGTTCTTCACAGGAATGTTCTGCATGATAACTGGGTTGATCATCAGTATTGATATCATCCCTAAAGCGCTGACGGCAACAATCGCGAACGATAAGATAATTTCTTCTGATTAACTGACGCTTCAGCTACTTCTATACGTCGTACACATGCTGCACGTTCTGGTTGATGATCGTGATTAGGATTAGACCTACGAAAATTAAAATAATCAAAAGCAAGGCACCAACGGCAAAAATCTTCACAGAAATGTTCTGCATGATAACTGGGTTGATCATCAGTATTGATATCATCCCTAAAGCGCTGACGGCAACAATCGCGAACGATAAGATAATTTCTTCTGATGCCCAATTGACACTGTCCGTTGCATTGACTAAAAAAATATTTTTGATAATAAAAACATTTATGATAAAGTGAGTAAGACCTTCTTGCATATATTCTAATAATTTTTTCTTTGAAATAAAATTGTAATTTTAATTAAGTTAGTAACAAACACACATTTTAGTGCTGTAACTCTTTTTTAATTCTAAAATTATTTACTTTTACAATTATCATTTTTATTATTTATTTTGTAAGTAATAAAATTAAAGTAACTAGCACAGAAGTAATAAGCTTAAATAGTAATAAGATAAAATAGTAATTTGATATCATCCCTAAAGCGCCGACGGCAACAATCGCGAACGATAAGACAATTTCTTCTGATACCCAATTGACACTGTCTGTTGCATCGACTAAAAAAATATTTTTGATAATAAAAACATTTATGATAAATTGGGTAAGACCTTCTTGTATATATTCTAATAATTTTTTGTTTGAAATAAAGTTGTAATTTTAATTAAGTTAGTAACAAACACACATTTTAGTGCTGTAACTCTTTTTTAATTCTAAAATTATTTACTTTTACAATTATCATTTTTATTATTTATTTTGTAAGTAATAAAATTAAAGTAACTAGCACAGAAGTAATAAGCTTAAATAGTAATAAGATAAAATAGTAATTAATTTTTAATATTGTTTTGTATTTTATATTTTAAATACTTGCCATCACATAGTTTCAACTGACTATTTAATTGAATACATAAGTCGACTTATATGAATAAATTAATTGAATATAAAATTATATACACAATTATTGCAGAAATCGATATACCTGATATTCTCCCATCGACAATTTTTTATTACTATCACTAGCGTGCAAACGCAGATAATAGTTATATATAATATAATCAATTTAGAAACCATATCAACATTCTTAACATCTTTAGATTTATCAGATTCATTATTCTTAATATTATTATCCAATTCTTTATTCTTAATATCAACATATTCATCGTCATCAGATTCTTTTATCGTATGTGTATTATTTCTCGATGTAGTATTCTCATTTTGTTTTGTTATAATATCTGAAAAGATAATATCAATTAATCTAATTGTTAACTACAAAAATTTATTATAACATGAAAAATATTTTAAAAGGAAAATTTATAGTATTGACAAATTAATTTTGTTATAGAAATTGTATATATATAAATCAACTTAATAGAAGTAAAAGTACATTATTAGCAAATTACTATTTCTATAATAAAAATACGAATATATTATTATATTTTACAAGTTACGGAAATAATATCCAGTTATACTCATATATTTTAGTATCACTTTTTGTAATGTTGAAAAAGAAATAGAAAATCAGAACAACAACACAAACATAAACATCACTTTTCACATTATACATATATGTAATATACATATAATACATATAATTACAGAACTAGAGTGTAATTATCTATGGCTTTATGATATAAATTATCTTACTTGAGATTAAAATTGCAAAAATAATAATTCTTAATGTGTGTATCATAAAATGCATCGTGAGAATGTGTTCAACTCTTTTCTTGAAAAAATGTAACTAAGAAAAATCGCAGTTTCCTTTATTCAAACAATCGTTATTTGTTTCACGATATTATACCAATTGCCTGAAATCTATAAAGTAAACATTTTGAATATTAAAAACATTACATTTTTAATAGCTCAGATCTCTGCGAAGTAACAAAAAGATTAAATATTATAACGATTCGTAACTGTATTGAAAAAGATAATTATCATATTGCTGAAAAAAAAACTATAATAAAATATGATCAATAATGAAGAAGATAGAATATTGTTTGGTTTGAGTTTATGTCATCCACGATATTTGATGTAAATTTGTAATAAATTTCTATTGCTATGGGTATCCGTTACAATTAACAAAATTCTGCAGTCGAAATATTTGAAATTTAATAATAATATAAACGCGATGAGATAACGAGAAGAAAAGCTCAATATATTTATATTTGTTGCCTGTAAGCAAAGTCATATCAACAAAAATTTTAAATGTCGCACGGTGTGCGACTATATCATAACAATTATTTTACTGAAATTTTACTGAAATCAATAATTTAAATTAATTTGATGAAAAAGCTTATAACATTTATTACAAAAAATTTAATTCGCAATTAATATTATTTATAAATTAGAAACATTATTATACTTTATTATCACGTAGAAGATTTTATTATTTATTTTGATTTATATATGTATCAAATTTAATGTAATAAATAACATAAAATCATAACAAAATATCACTTATAACGTATAACTATTTTTTTTTCATTGTACTAATAATTAATAATAATTAATATCAACACCGAAACTTACAAAAAAGAAATATAAGAATAATTCAATGCAGCAAATAATAATATACTAAAGCGCTATTTTCAATTGTTTAAAAAAATTAAATGTTTTCAATATCAACTTGTTTAATTTACCAAATCATGATTTGCTTATTTCTACGTTTTCTCTCCACGAACAACACAATCTACTATCACAATGACGAACGCAAGACTCATAAGAGAGACATGTACAAGATATTATAAATGTATTGGTCTACTTGCACGTATCCTATTGGTTGTTAATGTTGTATACGGAATTTCTTAGCATTAAATACTTGTCGGTTACATCATATCTTTCTGGACAATCTCGGAATATATACAATGTGTGTAATTCTACCGTTACAAAAAATTTTTTTTTTTTATTAAAATATTATTGTTGACTAATAAAAGAAAATATTAAAGAAAATATTAAAATTATGTTTTTCTTTTCTGATGGATCTGTATGTATACATCTATAAATTTTTTAATTTTTTGTTTTGAATGTATTAATATATTCTTAGTGTTATATGTGATTATGATGAATAACCGCAAAATAAAAAAAAATTTTTTTTTTCTTTGTAACTTTTTCGGCAAATTTTCTATTTGAATTCTATACTGAATTCAACACACAAAATTTTGCAAGATTAGATAATATAATGTACAAATTAAATATAGATCTATAAATTATATTTTTAATGAACTATCGAGATATGTAAAATAGAAAATTTATTTCTGGGTTGCATAAATAAATCATTAAAATAAAAGCACACGCATACTGTAAACTGTCAAAAAAAATCTGTACATATAAAAAAGAAACTAATTTTGCAATTGTGGTAAATTACGATGTGAAATTTACTCGTTATTAATAAAAATTAATTAATAATTTAATTTAAAAAGACATAACATGAAAAACATATTGTTTACAACTACTGATATAGTAAAATTTATTATTCATCATAACAGTCACAAAATTTTATTGTCGCTTTAAAACATTCTAAAAATTTAAATGGCTACGTACTTGTTTTGTTGCTATTTGTCCGATTGGTAAAATCCTATACTGGCTTTTCATCTTGAGGAACGCTGAAAATAACAGTAAAATTGCAGTAACAAGATTTATATTCGCCTGGCAGCTTTAAAGCTTTAGTGGCTGAGCATTAATCGGCTGGACGATGCAAAACACTACAATGGTGAGAGAGGAATAGTTACGACAGAGATGGTTTCTCATGGAGATACCAGCGGTGCCAGCTTAACGGTGGGAGCATCCACGACCACGATAGTGTCTGTTGACCGTCCTAAACCGCTCGGAAGAACGGTGCTTAATAACTAGTTATAAACAGTAGAATACAACCCGACGCCATTTTATGCAAAACGAGGCAATGAAAAAGGGAACGCAGAGAAAGGCGTAAGGATAAAGTCCGGATTTTTATTCATGCAGCCGTCGTGTCGCCAGATTTTTATACACCAGAGGACAGCGAACAAAAGATTAATGAGGCTCGTCCAACGTTAAACGTCTTTCAAATCCATGGCTGTTATTCTTAAAGCTTGGCGTTGGTAAAGCGACAATTTTTATCTCGTTGCTTGTCGGGATCGAGAACCGTTGTCCTGCACCGACTAACTAATGAACAGATTCTTTAACAGAACGTAAAAGATGCGTATGTGAAAATTGCATTTCGTGCAATGCGCATTTGCTAAAAATTTGAAACATTCTAGAATTTTCGTGTTCTTTATAAGCATAGAATAATTAAATCATATAACTGACTATAAATTAATTAAGCAAAAAGATATGCTTTTCAAGCATTATGCAGGGATTTAATCAGAGCTGACTGTCACTTTATCAAACACCATTTCTGCACCCGCGTCATTTTGTGTTAAATGACGCTTAATATTAGATGCAGCGTTTCGTTAAACTATAATAAACAACAATACATGCATATGTCCATTTATCGTCATATATAAATAAATGCAGAAATTCATCATATGCGCATGATGCTAGTGTTTACTGTCAATTACCATAGCACTATGTAATTATATATTATGTATATCTAATTATGTGTGTATAATTATGTTGCTATTATTGCTGCATTTGCGTAAATCACTTCGACTATACATTGCGCTTACGCTTGTCATATGTCTCTCAACATTTATATACATAAAATATTATTTTAAACAACAAACAATTCATCTCAAAACGCGTAAGATCTTTTTAGCTAATTCCTAAAATAATAATACTATTATTAGAATTTCCAATACACACAATATATAAGTTGCTTTACATTCTAAATTAAATAGATCATATTTGTTGTAATAGCTTTCTAGAGAAATAGTAGATTATTAATGGAAAAAATGTCAAAGAGATTGAGCTATACACATAAAATTGCAATAAGAATTAGTTAATTATGATTATTACTATCAAGAATAGATTTTTCAAATTCAAGATGTGATTTTTTATCTGTTCCAAATCCTTTTCAATGGCAAAAGTAATTGCACTTTTGGTACAGGAAAGCATGTTTCAATAGGTAAAATGATTTATTTAAAGAAGCAAAGAAATAGCGTTAATTAAAAACAAAGATATTGTATATCAAATATATAATTAAATTTTAAATGTAGTTTGAATCTTTTATTAATCTTAAATTTGAGATGGAACATATCCAAATGCTGTCAGCTACTTGACATTGTGTGCTTTTATCTTTATTATAGATAAGTGTAATATGTCTAGTATTTAAACATGTGTGATCCCTTCCAAAACTATCTTTACAAATCTGATTGATTCCCTCTGAATATTAAGGCATACTTGATGCTGAGTGTACGTTTAACCGAGCAGAAATATTTACACGATGAAAGCGGCAACTGAAGATCTAGAGCTTTTTCAAACCATCCCGAGATTATTCCGCCAAAGGCGATAAACGTCGACCGCGATAAATCACCCGGTCGCGTACTAAGGCATTAATACGCGCGCGATTTTGCATAGCATCGGAACATTATTATGCCAGATAAAAAAGACAGGTAAGAGCGATTCTCGCGTTTGTTTTCCTATCGATTCATTTTACGTCAAAGAGATCGTTTCTGGAATGAAAAAACTCGCTATCTATAACGTTACTTTTGTTTTGATTACTTTAGTTATAATTATACGAATACTTGATATTAAATATGTAAGAACAAAAAAAAAGATGTTACGCGCATGTGAGAGAATATCTGTTAAAATAAAATAATTAAAACTTCGAAATGTTATATATTTTGTTTCGAAAAATAATTATTTTATCGTAAAATAATTTTTTTTTATGAAAAATACTTTGTCGTTTTTCTGTAAATTATGTAAGCTGTACATCACGTTTAATCATAATGCTTGTGTCGACGACGTATAAACCGTTTATATTTATCATTCGCATATTCATAAATTGTACCTTATCCTTTATTCAGCTGATTCTGCACATTTGATACGAAAATCCTATTTCACCAAACTCAAAGTTTCATTAGTGCAACAATCAATAATTTCCTAATTTGGTGAAAACTTTTTAGTCATTATATTCTGATAAACTTTCTATATATATTTAATATATTTCTGTCATAAAAAAATGCTCATTACGGTATTATTTATTGTTTGTTATCATAATTTATTTGATATTTGTTTTTATTATTATATACGTGAAAATAATGAAATTAATGTTAAATATTAAATTTTGCAATATTTAAATTTTAAAATAAATCTCTAAATATTTAAACTAATTATGAAAAGAAAGATTATATAAGAATTTTATTCAGCATTATTTGTATTTCACGCGATAAAAAGCGTTTTATGAGGAATCGTGATAAAGAAAATCTAAAATGTCGACACGAAGGAATAATATGGAACACTTATCGCAATGCATTCATCATTAGTTATAATACTTTAGCGTGCCAACTTCTTCGCGCAAACATATTGCATACTTCAGTTCCAGAGTAAATTACATATGTTTGAAAATAAGTATCGTGACGACTGAAACATAAATTACATCAGAGATAATTAATTTTTTTAAATGTTTTTATACACATTTGAAAATGAGAATTGTGTTTACAAATGTAATGAAATGTTTGCTACTATTATATTCAAAATAATGCTAAAATAAAAAAACAGACGCAACATTATATTATTTTATTAATATAACAGACTACTATATATAGTAGATCAAATCAAATATCATACAAGAAATTTCATATATAATTGTAAATCAAACGCTCTATCGTTACAGTTCGATAGAAAAAAATAAGGAGGGGCAATTGCCATAAATTGCTCCCCGTATAATCCGCCTTATACGCGAGAGGGCACACACGCACCAGTTGGCGATAACCAAAAAACCGTAATCCGCGATACTATCACGTTTTCACAGTAGCCACATTCGCGAAACCTCGAAGCGAATTCTAGAATAAGTTTCTTGTTCGCGGGTCACGCGGGAGCGAAAACTTGAGACCGCGTAAACTTTATTTTCTCCGCGAAATTGCGCCGACAGATATTGCCCCTACATGAATAGCTGGCTCTTTCGTGATTTTGCCGCACAATTGAGGAAACTGAGATCTGTTATCGATCAAACACTGAGCGCGTGACAACAAATCCATATGAAATAAACGTTATACTATCATTTTTGAAAGGCAAGCTATTTCTTCCATTTTATATAAATTTAAAATTTTATGATTTATGTATTTACGTATATGATATTCACCATACACTGTTTGGAAATAATAATTTAGCCAGTAAACAATTAAGCATAAAATAATATTATTATACTCAATGCCGGTATCAATTATTTAACAAAGATACATATAAAGCGAGCAAAAGAGAATTGTTTATTTTTTAAATATTTATATGGTATCTCTCTTTATATATTTAATTATCCACGATATGTACATATATTTAATTATCCGAGAAACCCCTCCAAATCTTTTAAGCTTGATTTTTTAAAGTGTAATATTTTTAGCGCAAAAATTAATAACTCTTTCTTTTTCAAATTGCTGACTATAAAAAGTCGCATTCAATGAAACAGCGTGCTTAAACTAAAAAATAAGCTTGGACAAGGATGATGACTGGCAAGCGTGGAAATATTCCCGGGTTGCATGCTAAATTCTCGTCAAGCTCGTGATACGTATCATAAATGATACCTTGCGCGACGTGGGGTAGGAAAAGCTCTTATCAACGAAAGACAGCATCCGGCGAGAAACGGCACGTCGCGCACATTCAGATGACGCAGTCTGTCTTTAGATAGACGTGGACCGATGGCCAGGAGGGAATGACTGCATGATGCGGAAAGCCACTTCGAGGCGGCATATTAGGAGGATTGGTATGAAAGTACGAAGGTACCTACCTCTACCTATACTTCTACGGTAATTCTCTCGGGCGCGCCACAACTTATCTCTGTGAGCTGCGGCCCGATGGGGGCAAGGATAAGTCGCGTACATGGCGAGAATGGCGCGAATGAAATAAATAAGAGTCAACGAGGAATAGAGGAGGAGGGCTCCGGAAAGAGAGAGGGAGAGGGCAAAAAAAGAGGGCGAAATGTTGGATAAGGGAAGAACGTGGCGCGCGGTAAACGCAAGACGCAAGATGAAATGGAATTTCTGTCGGTTGGGTTAGATAAACAGCCGCAATTTCGCTCGCGCGACAGAAACCAACCCAAAAGACGACGACGCGACGCACGTTTTTACTCCATCTCTCCCACCCTCTCCATCCCTTCCTATACGAGTCTTCCCTTCTCCTTCGTGGGGCTCTTATTTTTGGAGCTCACCGTTCCTTGTTCCGCTTAGAGTGCAACTCCTCGTACAATCCTCCGTGCTTTATCTTCCGTGATATCGTCGCTTTTATTGCGATCGACTCGACCAATCCTCCTTTTTCTCTTCCTTATTTTCTTTCTTCCTGCCTCCTTGTATCGTTGTTTGATCCTGTCGCGACGCTGAAAAGTAGCATTGTACGCAACGTTCTGTAACTGTATAGTGCTTGTATCCTTTCTCCTCTCTGAAAATGTTCTCTCTAGCGATTTCGTGCTACCATTTGATATTTTCTTTCCATCTCCTTCAATCTTTTATATCCTTTCTTATTTTATTTTTTTTTTATATTTTCTGCAGGTGTTTCCTGCATATCGTTATTTTGATATTTTTATGTATATTATTTTTTACTCGATAGGATGTGTGCAATTAATTTTCAATTTTTTTTTTTCGTATATTTGAAATTTTCTCACGTTTTGTTCATTCTTGGTTTAATCTATATATGTATTTCTATATGTAATTATATATATTTTGTGCATTATTTTTTTCTTTTCTCTGCTTCTTATTCTGATTACATTCCGCTTTTGCACTTTTTCAAAAATATCTTGAGACAATATTTAGAAACACGTCACATTATTCCTCTCCTTTTTTTGTTTTTCTTTTCTTGTATCGAATCTACTAGTCTTGTTAAAAAGTCATATTTTTTCGCTTTTTCTATATTGTTTTTAAATATATTTAAATTATATATTTTTATATATATTTTATTTTCGCTTAGACTTTTACTTCACTATTGAATTCACTACCACTTTCTCGTATAATCTTAATGGTTTATTCCCATCTTATTTTCTGGTGATCTATTTTATGACTAATTATTCAATAATTATTCACTAATTATTCTTTACATTTTTTATTCTTTTATCTCTAATGTTCTTGCAGCTTTACGTTTCTCACACATGCTCTCTCTTTCTCTCTTATATATCTTGTTACACGATGCTAAACAAAAATATTTGTTACAAAACTCGTGAAACACTCAGTTTCGCATATTTATTTTAAATCCTCGCATTACGAATTTGCTTCAGTCTGACCATACTTTTGATAAAAGCATAGATATCGATATCTTCAGACGCGCGAGCTTACATCTACGTGGTTTGTTTGAAAATAGCAAGTATATATCGCCATTGAAGTAGCCATCACTAGCTATAACCTACGTTTTAGAGTAATCCTTATATTTTCAAGGCGCTTCAAATATTTCCGCATCTTATATCCTTCCTGCTCGAGTTCTTTACACGTGACACGTAATGCGCTCTCTCGTGATGCCGCCGGCGTCATTGCCGCCCTACATAAGCTTGTACTCATACCCTCTTCCGCGCGCGTTTTCTTCCTTAGTCTTCTACATCTACCTAGGATCGGAATTTCTTAGCGATTTACATCCCGCCGCGAATCGCTCTTAGCGACATCAAACACCGCGCGCATAGCTATGTCTTAGCTATGCCGCGACACATATGTCCTTCAGTTTTTATTTCGGCTGCATAGCTATTTCTCCACGTGTACGTGAGCGCATGTGAAAACCGTTGCTGCTTGCTTGCGGTATTTGTCGCGAAATGGTTGACAAACAACGAGTCTCCATGTTTCGTTATCTGGAATGCACAATACAACAAACACAGCGATCGTTCCACCGTTTTATCTCACAAGATGATTCAAATAATTGTATAAATAATTACGTTGTTTATTTTTTATTATTTGTTTCATATTATTATTTTTTATTATGTATTTTCTGTTAAACTTTCTCAAGCATAGAATAAATGTAAATATATATAAATACAATCAATATTTTAAAAGATATTTTTTTTATATTTTATGTTATAATGATAAAATGATGTACAATATATCTCACAAACTATTGATTTTCTTTTGGTATTTTTATCTACAAACTGGAAAAATAAATTTAGATAAACATACACATATGATTTCATATAAAAATTTAGTGAATGGTTTCACTTATGAAAAAAAAAACAAATTTTTAGGAAAATAAATTTCTTTATATTATTTAAAATGTTTATAACTTTTTTTCTATCTTCAACAAAAAACACAACAAGAGATATAACTTTTCACATACGTCCCAATGATATAACTTATTCTGTTTATCATATAAGATTCTTAACTTCTTTGATTTCTTATTTAATTATATATATATATATTAGATTTTATACACGACTATCTCACTGAACATTAATTTTAAAAACTTATCTGATAGGTCTAAAAACTTATAGAAATATAAGAAAAACTTAACGTGCACTTGTTTTTCGTGATAAATCCGAGTAAAATTGACCCACAAAGAATCTGAACAAAATGATGTTACCGTCCAATTTTCTTTCTGCAACCTGAATGCAGATCTCGTGCAAGGCATTTACGTATCCGGATGTCGGATATCATTTGATGTGTAGTGTCTACGTGTGAGATACTAGCGAAGATACGTCGTGTATTCAGCGGTAAAAAGTTGGTGAATAAGGCGCGATCTTGTATGACTTTCGAGTAAACGTTGCGGCGCTCGTTTATAGGATCGTATATTGTTTAGTATGTACTTTCGTATAGTATGCTCGTCAAGTTTCTCTCATTTCCATAGTATAAATCGTTTATCGAACATATATTTGTATATAAAAAGCCTCTCGATTGGATTGCTTCTTACCAAAAATTATTATATTTTATCCCGTGAATAGTAAAAATAAAAAATATACAGAAGTAAAGTATTTTTTTGACTTTTTAATATTTATCTTCTAAAAGATTTTCAATTCTCTGTAATTCTGGAATTCTATACAAAATATAGAGCTTTTTGGTTTAGCATATACAATTTAAGAACGCGTAATTTAAAAATTTATTTAAATTTTCTATTTAAAAAGGCAGAAAAAATAAATAGGTATTATTAAAAAGATCGATTAAAAATGTTAAGAAGAATCGATTAAAAAAGTTAAAAATGGGCTGCCTTGCAAAATCACAAAATTGACAAAAAAAGTACGACGATTATACATCAAAAAGCGTCATAAATTACGTAAGCAAGAACATACAATCAACGATTGCATGACAACCTTTTCTTTGACAATTTCAAATAGAGTCGTATCAATGTTCTTAAGAAATATGACTGGCGTATGAAAAAAAATGCTACTTACTCTTGATTGTGTATTTTCGCTCGGCAAGGTTTCCATTTTGCTATACCATGAAAACTCCGTGCTATGGGAAACTTCAGAAATCGTTGTAGCTCTCAGGAACTTTCACGGTCAATCCACGTATTCGTACTTGAATCGGCCCTTCATTCATTAGCCAACTTTGTTCTCTTGCTCGCGTAGTGTTCTTCCGATAAACCCTCGCCGTGAAAAAGCTTCCTGTATTCTGGATAAACGTTTTTACAACGGCCAGATGTCCCGACCAAAGTTAATTAACTTACACGACCGCTCACTATCGTAAATCGAAACCGCGAACATATCATTGTTACAGTGCTTGCTTGGACAGTTTCCCAATTCAATGTGAGAGCTCGAGTGCATCTAAAAAACTGAATTATATTTTGGAAAAACTTATAAGACAGATGCTGCAATTTCTGGTTTCATCAAAGCAATAGAAATTGTTCTTATTATCGCACAGTCATATATTGGTTTGTTTTTATTTTTTTGAAAGAGAATTTTTTTAAATTAAATTTTTACGTTATTTGTGAGCGATTAAAAAAGCCGCTATTTTATTTGCGCTTCTGAAACTCAGATTATTGTGAACAAAAACCGTTCTTTTTCCAAGCTTTCCTTGTCGTTAGTGAAATTCGCTCCGGGTTTCCAATACGGGACCCTTCGAGACACCTCATTTCCAGCGTAATTTCATTATTCACCCGCATTCTTCACCTTGGCGCTATCTTTGAAGAAATTCGATGTAAGGAGTCGGGCCAAAGGAATGCACGCTTAATGAATCGTCGTTTATGAATCAAGGCTCCACGAGATAGCAGCTCTAACGAGAAAATCGCCTGAATGTTTTATGTCGGTGTTATACGGTATAAAGAGGTAGTGCTTTTTTATCCCGATTAAAGAAGGAACGGAAAATGTCTTTTCCTCTCCCTCCCTTTTCAGTTTCTATAAAACAAAGTAAACTCGAGAATTATTTATTTTTTCTTGATAAATCTATAAATATGCTTATCTATATAATAAATCATTAAATTTATTTTCAAAATTATGAAAACATCTTTATTACATATCTTTATTGCAGATAAGATTTAGATTATAAAATTATTAAAAGTAACATTATTAAAAAAGTTCTTTTATTATATATAATAAACGTAAAAAATCAATAACAAATCAATTGTCACAAATAAAAAAGAAATAACGAAAAATTGCGCTGTGTCAGCGAACTCGACAAATTTAAATTGATGCAATCATAGATGCAAATATTCATCTCACTCGTAACAGCGCAACAATAGAAAAAATAAATGAAATTTGTTCTCACGGGGCTGTCGTTGAACAATAGACTAACAAAAATTGTTGCAAAAATCTGTCACGTCCGTTAAAAAAGACTGTACCACGAAAGAGTACTGAGAAAAAAATCAACCGTAATATAATCAATTTGAGAAACAAAATTTTCTCTCATCCACGCGACAATAGGGACATGAATGAAATTTTTCGTAATCAAATTTTTCAGTCGACTAACGAAAACAGATCAACTTACGTTTCGATTAAACGAGATTAATTTGATTACGGAATCTCGTGATTTCTTCAGTGCTATGAGAAAAACCATTGGTATTCTTAACTAAAGCCAAAATTGGAGAGAGAGAGAGAGAGCTCGCAAAGCAATGCTTACAAATCTGATGCAGATAGATGGACGATCAATCTAGAGATGTTCGCAATTAGAGTAACGTAATTTCGCAGCGCTATCGCGGATGTACTCGTTACGTAAACTGTAATCGAATCGCGCGTTGCGTTTGTATCGTGCGGCAGAAACGAAGGGAAGAGGGAAAGGACGAAAGGAATCAACACTATAAACTAATGCTGCCCTCGCCGGAGACAGCAAAGGCGATTATCCTCGGCTCTGTAACCGGAAGGCAAGAGCCGTCGAGAATCCGATTAGAACAGTCTAAACGCGATTTGCTGGGAACAGGTGTTTTCGAGAGTGATGATTTATAAATGGTAACGGTACGATACACCAAACGGCATCTATTGCTTGGAAATGGCTTATAAAATACGATTCTTGCAGGTAATCGATGCAATTTTAAAGATACAAAAACAGTTTAGATAGATTTAAATCCTTTTCCAAGAAATTTAAAATTATTTTTAATATAATATTTTTGATGAATATATTATTTATAAAAAAATACAAGACACCAATACACATATAATACAAAATAAAATATATAAAAATAAAACTAATTGTAAGACTAGCTTTTTGGAGTGTTAATATTCGCGTTAAATAAATATCAAAATAAAATATAAAATTCGTCGCACGACATATCTATAGATCGAGAGCACACCGTTTGCACCTGCAGAAATTGCTGCTAGACGATTGCACGAATAATCTCATGGAGAGAGCAATGCGGGCCCTCATACGGATATATTCAGGTATGATGCAAGATTACATCGAACTCTTTCGGAAGTACAGGAGCAACGCAAGATATCGAAGTCGAATCGTCGATTTCGACAATGCGCAACGACCCAGATCTTCGTACTTTCGATTTACATCATCGCATGAAGTTCAGAAAAATCACCAAGCAGAGAAGCTGACGCGGAAATTGAAGAACATTACTTTCGTCGACGTTTGTCGGCTTTGCGATCCGACACGATAACGTCAAAGAGTGCGACTTCGATAAAGAAGAAAAAGATAGGGACACGTTTCTCGCGAGCACGACGGGCGTTTCTCAACTTTCGTCGCATTTGTCGCTCACGTAATAGTCACTCTCTCCGAAGTTTTGTACGTGTGTATCCCTTATTCCTCGCTTTTTCATAGGATTTACATGCTGTTATGTTCGCATTTTCGTCGCGCTATCTTTGCCTTCACAATCCGCGGGGTTTCCTCCCAAGCAAAATTGAAATTTCTGCAGTGCGGATATAAACGTCGCTCCTGCTCTGGCATTCTATTTGTATGTATTTATTACATAAAGATGAGAAATTGTTTGATATATTAGATATTTCATTTTTATAATAGTTTAATTTATATATTGGATGATTGCATAAGTTCGTGCCCGATTTTCATATAAATTATTAAGAAAAAGAATCTAAAATAAAACAATTTCTCTTCTCTCTAATTTTACCAAATAAATTACAGTTTTATTAACATAATATTTGCTTGTTAGTTCCACGATGATACCGCATTTAAGCGTTATCAAAAGAGTCTGAGCGATGAATAATTAACCAACGAATCGAGTCATGTACCTAGATACGACAAAACCGGGAAAAAGGGGTGTCGACGACGTCTTCGATAAACCGCGGGCGGCCGAAATTTTCAAATCTTAATTGCGGTGAAATGGTGTGTAATGACGTGAAATATTGCCCAGAAAAAGATGCTGACTCTTATTACGGCCAAGCGCGGGCACCGAACCTTTTAATCTAAAGCCTCCCGCCTCCGCACCTGCAGAAGAAAATGCTGACCCGTCAGTTCCACTGCCAATCTGTTACGGGGTTGCGAAATAGTATTCTCGTGTGCGCTTTTTTCATCTCTTCTTTCGCGTTTTCCTTTGTCTAACATCATCGCTTCCTACCACAACTCGAATTTTCATACACGATTTTTTTCGCGTTCGTGTAATTCCGCAAAAACCAGTGAAACGTTTATCGATCAAATTTTGACCGTTTTATTTTTTACATGTATAACATATTTTTAATTCTTTAATTAAAAATCTAATACTTCTAAAATTAGATGCAAGAATTATTTTAAGAACATTATTATATTGTGTTTTATTTTTTTCTTTTTTTTTGTGTGATAAACCTCTTGCATATCGAATACGCGTATGAAACGTACAAGAGTGAATTACATGGAGCTGAACGACAAACCTGAACTGTCTCAATTCTTACACCATCGCATTTCAAAGGAGACAAAGGAGACAGAAAATTCGCGTATTATCTTCACTCGCGGAATTCTCGCGAAGCCAACGAAGCTCGGCTCGTTGCCAATTAAACGCGGACGGTTCGTTAGCGAAGAACGAAACGCGGCTTTATTTTAATCTCAAACAATGGTCAAGAACTTCGACAAGTTCCATACCTACTGCGTTTTATTTGGCGCAACACTTTGTTTCGCCACGTCGCGTCGTCGTGTCGCGTTTATACTCCGGTTGGTTAACGGGCCTTATTTATTCACCCGTCATAATTCTAACGCTCTCGTCGTATTTAATGGGACGAATATTTCAGTGAAACATCGCTCTCTATATAACGCGACATTATCATTCATTTCCCAACGACTATACAAACGGTAATATCAGAGTAGTTTCACTTTATACATTAATTCGAAAATCACAGATGACCGATCATTCCTGATACGTGAGAATTTACCGCGAACCAGTTCTGTAATAAACCACGAATATGGAATCACTGTTATATTCAAGCATCCATCGGTTAAAAAAGAATTTATGGATCTGAAAACTTTCATCGACGTTATTACATATCTATTCTACATAATAGGATATTGTGGTACTTTTGCAATAAATAAGATTAATCTGATAATAATGCCTGGTAATCGATGACATAACACAATTTTATTTATGATATTAATATTCATTCTTAATCATTTTAGAATGTGTCTGTTATTATTCTTAACAATTTTATTACGACTTTAATCTTACAATTAATGATGATTACTTGATTAACGCGTGATAAATTTTATCATTATTATTTTATTAATCAGTTGTTAAAGCAATTACATATAATCGCAATAAAATTACCATTTAAACAATATATAACTACGTACATCGTTTTTTGACAACTGTGTTAGGTATCGATTTTTCAAAATTCTCCGGTACCATACGTGTTTACTCCCGTATCACAGCTATCCTGATTGACCCTACTATAACTCCAAATCAGTCTCTGGATTCACGAAGGCACGTGATTGCGCACGGCAGGGCCGTAGCGTCTAGAAAGGTGCAAAGGGGCGCAGGCGCCGTGCCCAAGACCGATCCTCAGTCGTCAGCGGAAGCTGAAACGCGCGGCTTCGGGACCGCTGGTGAACCGTAAAACGGTGTTGTAGATGTATACATTTTGCGCGCGCCAATTATCGACAAGGATCAACGTTTCGTGTAATATACAATAACAGTCCATCCGTGCGACGAACGAACGCCGCGATACGGACTGGACGAATGTTTTTTTATTCGCACGCGATATCATAGATAAGACTCAATATACAATATATCAATTTCGCAGTCCAGCTTGCAGTTGTGAATGTTATATATAAAAGTGAGTACTGATTTGTATTTTCATATATATGATTTCTTCGTAAATTACACACAGTGTGTATATTTATTTATTTATTAAAGAACAAAAATGTGTGTGTGTGTGTTATATACAATTTTCTTCTATTTTTGTTTTGTAAATTCAGAAACCAATGAAATTTTAGATACACAAACCGATTTAAGACATTTCTAAATATGTGTAACTTTGTCAATCACGCCGAAAATCAAATTAAATCAATTTTTATCTAGTTTTAAAAACTATAAAGTTAAGCACAGCATATATATATATATATATATATATATATATATAAATTGTAAGGTTTCTGCTCAGAATTAGTAAAATTGAATGTATAAGGTATAAAATATTACGCATACTCATCCAGGTGGCACGTTTTGTCTAACTCAATTTCTTACAGATTGAATGTCTTGGTATTCGCCAGGTATATGTCTTGGAAATTGGATACGATAAGGAAGAAAACAACGTAATTTACGAGTAACGCGGTTCATGTCATAATATTTATTTTA
>NW_021849211.1:1151308-1184945 GCF_003651465.1 Formica exsecta
TATATGTTAAATAATTAATATAATAATTATAATTAATATAATAATTTATTATAATTAAATTAAAATATATATTATATATTCTCTCTGTTTACTGTATTATTATAATTAATATTCTATTGATGCAAAGAAACAATTATTTTGAATAGCAACAACAAATTAAAAGTAATTTCAATTTAATCAAAAAGTTTGTAAATAAAAAAGTACAGAGAGAAAAATAAAAAGAAAACATTATATATATAATCTCTTTGTTTAACAAAAAATTAAGATTTATTGGTTTTAAAAATCAATTTGACTCTATTTTTTTATTTGATAATATTTCGATACTTTACGATACAAATTTTTTTTAATTTTTAAAACTTTTAGATTTCTCAGTGAAGCTGTGAAAAAAAAAGAAAAAACAAAAATGATTTTATTTGATTTTCATATATCCCACAGGGAAATTAAAATTTAACAAAAATCTTGCACTCTCTTTGCACTCAAAATTAAAAATATAAAATCCAATTTTTTCCTAACAAACGATTTTTTTCGATAGTTGTGGCATTGCTACTAACATTGCTTATATATTTAATGTTTTTGTCAAATATATTGCTTATAACGCTAAGAATATGTATCGTTTGCTGTCACTGTCATGTTTTATGTGTATATTTATCTGTGTCGCACGTTGTGCGTGACAATTTATATTTATATAATATAGCGTTGCTATAAATGGCCAGATAAAATTTATGAAATACGAGAATTCCGATAGGATACGAAACGAGAATAGAATTTCATTATTTCAATTTAGAATAATCGATGTCGACAGTGTTCCCTGTTTTTTCATTAATAAAATAAAGCCATAAGTTTTTAATAGCTCAATTCAAATTAAGGTCGATAAATCCAATGAAATAGATTACACCAGAAATAAACGATATATTTTATGAAACTTAACAATTTCTGAAAAAAAAATTAAAATTCTATCTATACATATATATATAATACAATTATATGTGTATAAGATTTATTCAGTAATGCCGTTGTTTCAAACCCCGTTGTAAAATTTAATTTTTAATGTAAATTGAAACGGCTCTAACATCGCGAGATATATCGTCAAAGTTTGCAATTTAGATAAAGCTCGCGCAGTATTGAGCTTTGCTTACTATATTGTATCGCCGCGAGTGTCGACCATATCTCGATTCTAATCGGTTCACTCGATTTCTTAGCGTATGAATTGCGGTAACGGCAACTACCGCCTGCTGTGAAATACGTCTGACCACCGACGCGGTATAACTACTGCTCGGCATAATTCTAAATAAATTCTCCACGCGCTTCTCAAGGAAGTTATTTTCACCACTCGCAACTCACAAATCTGAATATTCCTATCAACTAGTTTTGTATAACTGTCAGTTAGCCAGGAAATAAACATGAAATTCTCCGAATTTAATATACGAAATTTGTGCCATTTCTATTTTAAATTATATTAATGCAGTAATTTTTATTGATTTAAGAAAATTTTTTATTAATTTAAAATATTTTTTAAAAATTATTTTTTATTGACATTTTTATTGACATTAATCTGATGTTACAAATTATTTTTGTTTGTTAATATATACTTTTTGCTGTCACATATATATACACATATAATAAAAAAAACTATTAGAATTCTGTAAATCTTCACGAACATTTCAAATATTTTTTCATAAATAGAAAATGAAAATTGCACAACCTATGTTTATATGTAATATATTTTTAATAATTAATTAACATAACATTTGTATTACTCTATCTTTTTAAAAACATTTATAATAATATAATATTTGTATACAATTTTATAATATTTTGCTCGCACAAAACGTAAGTAAGTAAACAATTTCACGACGAATTTAAATACATTAAATTATAATTAATAAAGCTTTGTAAAAGAAGATTACGTAAAGATGTAACAGGCTTGAAAAGGACTAGAAGCTTTTAAAGGATTAATTTTCTATTAGTAATTAGTTACAGTACAGCGCAACTTCCGTGTGTACTGTTTCGTATTTGTTTTGCTTGCCATATACTTTGTTAGAATTGTTACGACACCGCAATTACGTGCTCACATAAACTTTATAGCCAACTACCGAAAACTACAGAACTATAGTAACATGGTCACTTCATTTGCGATAATTATATAATGTTGTTTAAAGAAATGACAAAACATTTTAAAATAATCAAATTAAATATATATATTTTGCTATATGTATTTTAGAAATTTATTAAATCTTTTTTAAGAAATACATGTGCGTTGTCACGCGTCAATATTTAATCAAACTTGTGCAAAGTTAAGACCGAAATAGTCAGAGACATTTTGTGAAAGAATTTATCCGTGAAAAAATGTCCGCTACGCGACGTTTTTTATTCAACTACATAAAGAAACCACTAGGAAATATTCATGCCAGTCTACTCGTCCAATTTAATAACGTCGGTCTGACACTCTATACGTGACCAGATTTCTATTCTATAAGTCGAGGAGCAAAAAAATATAAAATTCCCCCAACCTTTGCGATGAACATTGCTCTTGTCTTTTCATTAATTATCAACGAATACGTTTAATCTTTAAAAGCTATACGTCTCCGGATATATTACCAAAGTATCGTGAAACATCGTTCATAGTTGTAGGTTTGATAATATAAGTAATTCAACGATTCAACGAAAACATGCATATAATTTTCGTTTATTTTAGCATATTGCAAACAAAGTAAAATATCTTTCTTATAAGATTATACAACTTTCATTAATCTTAATTTATTTTACAAAATCTCTCGAAAAATACGAATGAAATATTTCTACATTGTCTGAGAAATGAAAAAAAAAAAATCCAAATTTGTATTTTTCTCTTTTTTTCTGTTGAATATATATTTTAATATAATTAATACAAAATAGAGAAAGAGAAAGAATTAATAATATTTTTTAATTTATATCAAATATATTATAATAATCAACAGTATGAATTTACCAATTTACGGTAAACTCTAAAAAATTATCTGTACATAAACTTTTATATTATTTCGACATATAGTGATATCTTTTTGCGGGAATATTAAAAATAAATTATTTAATCAAGCGAGATAAATATAAAACTACCAGTGCATATTTAGAAGCTTAAAAATATGCGAGCTGTTGAAAAAAAGTGTAAATCTTTTCATCGCGTTTAATCTCTAACTTTCCATAGAGACCTCCCTTTGGTTCTTCCATTAAGAGAGGTAAGGAACTTTATCACCGTTCCCGGCGAAAAGCCTCGAATACTTGAGTTAGACGGTCCCGTAATGGCAAAACAGCGCGCAGTCACGCGATTCCGCAGATCTCGGCGCAACTTTTTTTTCCTCCGAATCAGCCGCGCTGAGAGGAGCGTAGAAAGGGAAGAACGAGGGACGAGAGAGAACGCAGCTGTGGTGCTTAAGGGCGAATTTGAATAAAATCTGCGGCGAATCGGAGAGAGGGCTTTGCCTTATCCCAAAAGCCCATTTCGGAAAGAAATGCGAGTTACATAGGATGGGAAAACTCGTAAAAAACCGCGCGCTGTCGGGGAGCCCGCGCAGTCCCTCGACATCTCGACATCTGCGGACCGGGATGGTCGAGAGATTCGCCCTCTTTTTCCCTCCTTCGCGCTTTTTTTTCTCCCTCCACCGCGAATCGGTCTGGACCATTTGCGAAACGATCGCGATTTGCAAGCGCCTCGACGTTCGCGGAATATTCTATTCATTCTCGTCGTCAAGCATCATCCGGAGTCGTTAAGAGCCATCATCTCACCTGCGACGTTATTCCGCGCTATTACGCCAACACGGAACGCAACATGCCTACGCGTTTTACCTAAGACAAAGGGATAGGATTGAAACGGCGGATGCTGCGAATGAGGCGATGCGCCTCGAACCGTACCAAATTTAATGCAACCGGTACGCTTTCGGAGGAAACGTTTAATAGCGTTCATATGTACTGCGCAGTTGTGCCGCTTTCTGCAGAACGTAATAACGATGGTCTTTTGTAATTGTCGATACTGCGTCACGATAATATTCTTCCGTAATCTCGACGATGCATTAACGTGCAATTTTAGATGAAACCGAGACGTAAATATTTCTTACGGATATTTTAACGCACCCAAAAAAAGAAACAAGATCTATATAAAGGATCATTTTTTATTAAGGACATGTATTTTTAATATCAAGTCACAATTCTGAAAGAGAGAGATTATACAAAACGAAAAATATGAATAAAAGATATGTAAATAGCTGACAGCGTATTCGCAGTAACATCGATTCTGCGAGCACCCATTATCTACACGTCCGTCGTTATCCGTTACACAAACCATCGTAATACTTCGAACAAATATTTGCTATCGGACTTTCGTTTGTAGTTATTCTTTGTAATAAAATACACAAGAGATTCGATCTTAAACAAAACATTTATTCTAGTAGGAAATCTAGATTTTATTCCCGGTGACTTTTTCAACGAAAATTTTTCAACGAAAAATTTTATTGTTCCAACACGACTCTTTCTTTATCTCTCTTTCGGCTACCTCATTAAACAAATACTGAAAATAATCTGAGAATATTTTATTTCTCGATTATATGAAATTAGATCGTAAGAAAATGTGTACGTTTATTATTTTTTATGCGAAGAGATTTTGCTTCACGTTGCCATAGTACAAAAACTTACGTTAGCAGAAACACGCATAGATAATTAGAGCTTGCGGGAAATTCACTGTAATTTTGCGAAAACGTTGCGAAAGTTTCTACGTTGCTCAACCCGAAACTTAATCTTCAGTGTCTCACGATATTGTCCTAGATGAAAATCAGCTCATCCCATAGAGGGATAAAGCCATGACGAGCGAAACTTCATTCTATTCACGCCATTTTCGAAAGCACGTTGTCAACCACAATAGCAGCACAATTACGCGCAGCGTAGATACTTTACTTACATAGCAACTATGCAACGCGTGTTGCAACAGACACCCTTAGCTATCGTGTCGCACATCGTCCTCAAAGCGCCCGCTTCGTTTACCCACGAAGTGGAATATTCTATCAGGGTCCTATTCTCTCCGCCGTTCTCATATCCCATTTTCGACTACTTCTTTTATTACTCCCGAAATACTTGAAAATGCCTTTAAGACAATTGTGTAATTTTTGGATCCACAGAAATTCGATCGTCCTAAAGTTTAATTATAATGAAACCAGAATGTCTATTGCTATGCACGTAATTATCATAAAACAACGCGTCGCGGCGGAGCTAATCTTGTGCATGCTTTTTTAAATTTGATCACGTAAAAATTAAAAAAATAGTATTTTAGAACATTATATTTATTTTCTAGAAATAAACCTCATTTACTGTAACGTTTTTTTTTTCGGATGTTGAAATAAAGTTAGAATCATATGTCATATGTCATTGCATCAGTAAAAGGCTCGCGTATGAAACTGAATCAACAAATTTTTAATTTGAAATGAATAAATATAAAAAAGGTGAAATATGAAATACGCGAAACTTTTATTATGACACTCGTTTTTAATATCCCGACGTAGAGCGATCTAGTGCTTTCTCCGATACTATTGCGGTTGCATGCAAAACTGAAACTTTTACGTTCGTTTTCCCATAACTAACTTGCACTTATTATAGAGCACCTGCAAATGTCATTTACTAGTTACATTGTCTTTCATGAAAGATCTCGTGCTCATTTATCCCACGAAATAGAATATTTCATTTCCTCCATTTCGCAAGGCTTCTTGGTCCTGTCGGAAACTTTTTACCCTATTCCAGCTGTTGCTCAAGATGAATTTTAATCCGGTACTGTATCTGTTAATATGATTAACGTGCAAAATTTCGCAGGAGTATCTCTGCAAATTTAATTACCAGGGAAATTGCATAGGAATGAATCCGCATGCTGCATGAAATAGCGCGAAATCCGCGGGAGTAATTCGTTAATCGCGCATTAGTTTTTTTGGCATTTATTTTTCCGTACTTTTTACACACAAAAATAAATATATTTCACGGCACATGAGAAGAAACATAGAACATAATATCAGATTATATCGCTGCAATGACGTATGTAATAAACATCAAGGATGAAGATTCATTGCAGATGCTAAAAAATTTTAGCAGAAAATTATTTGCTTTAAATTGCATTTTCCGCTACTAATGTCACAATCGATATCGCGCGAACCTTTTCTACGTTTATCTACGCCACCGCGTCAATTCCCTCGCAAACTGTCATTTTCGAGTCAGCTGTCAGCCATCCGGTACGCTGGATGGAAAGTCTAAGCCGAGGTCCTAACTTGTCCACTCGCCATATTCGCGTATCCGCCGTCTGTAACTATTGCACCGAAGGCATCGCCGTCAAGTTTCCACCGGACATCTTGCCATCATTCTCGCCGAACGGCTTCTCGTTTGTCCAATATCCTGCCAAGTGGAATATTCCATTTCCTCTTGGGCTTCTACAGAGCCTCGCACCGTCGCGCGCGAAATAACCGAGATCGTTTCCTGCACGCGGTCTTTGCATCGCCTTCGGTACAATGAAAAGCCTTGGACACTTCGGGAAGCCGATCGGGATTTCGGTATCTCGTCTTGTCGGATCTTGTTGATGGCCGCTCATCTTGTTTTCAGACTTTCTTGAGTATGTGACTGAATTCAAATAAAACTACGACAAAGTTCCTATTTCCCACGCCAAGTATGCGTCATTTTTTGTTGTTTCGGGGAAATCCATCGTGAAAATTATATTTTTAACATTTGATTTATTGTAATAAATTCATTGAGAATTAATAATGATAAATTATATTTTTTATAATTCATCAAAAGAGTTTAGAGAGTTTGAAGAAGCAATTTTTCTAACTGGATTACTTATTGAATAGATATATTAACAAATAAAAAGCTGCTAACTTAAGAAATGGAAATTTCACGATTGCCTAAACAATATTTTTTCCATTTCCGATTAAACACAGAAGCAAATCACAACAAACCTCGCTTTATAAACAAAAGGATTTGCCTCACCTAATCTATATTTTCAATAATAGCGGGCATAGACGCGTAAAAAAATATAGTTTGATATATCAGAAAAACCATTTTATTTCGAGCGGCTTATCTGTTGTGAAATTCTCGATATTTTTATTTTTATTACATAACAGGTTATAAACCGAACGCGCGTCCAGTATTATTTAAAATGTAGAAAAATTCAATGCGCGATATCAGATTGGTTTCATGGTATGAATGTAGTATTAACACGACAAGTAATACAAACTCGATTTTTATTGCAAAATTTATCGCATATTTTATTTATCCAATTTATTCCACTAAATTTCGCTTTTATTTCGATAATCTTAATTATTGCGCTTGTCTCGTTATGCAAAATTATACAATTTTATATTTATTGCTTATTATGCTATGTATATCATAAATATATCTCGATTAAAAATTTTGATAAAGAAAATAACCATATTATTATCGCTTATAATCTCGCTGATGACGACACATACGCACGTTGGGCATGCAAATGGACTTATCAATTCGACCCATCTATTACACGAGAGCACAAAAGCGAGTCGACCCTAAAGACCACGTATGTACACACACGCAAAATTGCAACTCCATCCCCTACCAGCGATCCGCATCAAGAGAGACCATTTGATTATCATAAATAGCATCTGTAGCGAAAGAGAATCGCGTTCTCTATGGGCAGACAATTCATGCCATAAGCGCGATAACGAAACAGCATATCGATAAAAGTGTATATATCTGGCTTAGAACGATTTAATTTTGAGATAATGTCATTGTCAATATTCCCCACTACCCCCACTGTCATTTTGTAATCTCTATAGTCTATCGGAAAATCTCTCTTTAGAAATCAGATATAATTCAATATAATAATTTTCGTAGAGAATTTAATTTATATTAAATTAATATTTTATTAATTTATATTAAATTTCATTAAATTTAATTTATAGAAATATTTATTAATTAAATGCGGATATATAAAGCCAATATTTAGCATAAAATCTATATTTTCTTCTAAAAATATAATATTTATCTAACAATAAATAACAGAGATATTAAATATGAGAGAATTCTTATATATAAATTTGGGTATCATTAATTTCCATTCAATTTCTTTTGTAAGAAAAATTCAGTCAATTTCTTTGCGAGATGTATCGTGTATAGTTTTTTATGATCCTATTTTATAAAACAGAAACAGCTCATTACATAGAGTTAATCGTTACATAAAATTAGGAAGAAAATGGCTGATTTGGGTTATTTGCTAGCAGGATTTTCGGTGACCACTGAAATAACTCAGTATCTTCTTTCGAAATACAGTAACGTTGGGTGAATGAGATTAGACGGATAATCGGATTAACGTTAAAAATCGACGCTTCAAAACACACATGGCAATTGGACGTAAGAGCTAATATCATTTGATAAACGGAAGAAATAATATTAGACTAAAGAAAAATGGAATTTATCGACAACTTAAAAAAAATTGTTAAAATGATTAAAAATTGTTTTTAAGCGACACAATTAATAAATAACATTTATAATTAAATAACGACAAATTATTGAAAATTTTGTTTAAAGATAATTTGAAGATTGATACTCACATGACAGTAGCACTGACATTGTTTTCTGAAGTTGTTACCATATAAATATTTAATTTAATTAACGCAGAAGTAACAACAATACTAGAACTGTTTGTATTTTTTCGACGGGTATAAAAATGTATCTTTGTTTTCCGTCGTTGCAATATGCGCTGCTTTTCGCGATTGGTGGATTATATTCGCGCGTATATTTCTCGTTACTGTTAAGAGCTCTTTATCTATATTAAGTTCTCCGGCAAAAAATAATCTCCACGCTTAGCAGTTTTCGCGTATCGAATATTGAAATGGTGGACTCAAAAATAGTGCGATATCGGAAATTCTGAAGAACTCGATTCGATTTGATAAATGAAGGAAAAACGTACCGGGAAAATATCGCGGCGCGAACAATGGCGGGTTTTTCCAATCATTCATGCGTCACCATGACAACTTCAGCATCTCATTTCCATCCACAGATCCTACAAAGTGGCTGATATATCCATAAATTCTACAAAATGGCAGAAAACGATAAAATGCGTGACAGTATTTCATTGAACAAGATGATGTCTTATCCGATCAAGAGGGAGTAGCTCGCAGAAAGCAAAGTTTCGAGGTGAAACTCGCTGTGTCTCGAGAAACGAGTTAACCAGGAAGGCCATTAGCATAGCTCGGGGATGAGTTTCGGTTAATTTCGCGGTTAGCACCTGGGAGCCCGCCCAAAAGTGTTACCGTATTCCGGTACTTGCCTCTCGAGACTTCTCGTTTGCCGGGCCAAAAATTACGGCGCATGCTTGACAGCAGTTGCAATTTTATTCGCACGCGCGCAGATTGTCACCGTCGCATAAGCCTTGTCAAGCCAAAAATTTATGCTAGCCTCAAGCTGTAATTTTCACTTTTCAAGCTGAAATAACAATTTCTGTATTCAGATCAATATAACAAGGACTTGCACAAAAGTGAAAGAAATAGAAGATAAATAGAAAAATGAAGAATATAACGACAATAAAATTGAGCTTCTCTGATAACATTTTTCTTGATTTCTGTAATATATTTTGAGAACATCATTTTATACTTCTACCAAAACAAGAGAAAGAGAGAATTTATTTCAGAAATATTATTTCTTCGATTTTGTGTCTCGTTACATGCGAAACAAAAATATCGGGCAAATTGTGAATATAACAAAAATATCAAAAATTCAATATTTTAAAATCACAAAATGTCTCGCTATTTTAACTCACTTGCAACTCAGTACACGTTGTCAAGTCAATCACAATATGCGTACCGTCGTACTCGGCTCGCATTCGTGTGCACTTTTCGGATGTGAATAACTCGATGTGAGCCACTGAACTCCAAGCTGCTTCGTCGCTTCTCGTCGCTTTCACGCGCGAAATCCAACCGTTCATGGGTTAGCGTTTGTAACAGAGATACGTGTTTCACGCACTTTATTTCGGATAGCCGCGACCATAAGCGCTTCTACAAAATAGTCTACGCTCATGGTTGCGTACCGTTATCCGTGTAAAAATGGTAGATAGAGAGAAAAAAAAAACAAATTGTTGAAATAACAGTATCGGCAAATAAGCAAAATAATATTTCAAATTTAAACCAAAAATATTTATATAAACTATCTCTTTTACTAAAAATTTATTTGTATTATTACTGAGCAAGCAGTAAATGTGACGCCAAATAAAAACATCGAAAGCTCGACGTTGCATTCAAACTTATTGAGTCGCAATTCGATGAGATGCATAATACAGTGGCGCAATGACATTTATGTCGCGGCTTGATAAATCGTCTCGTTAAGAAATTATTCTCCGTGGCCATTGGGAGTCTATTTTCTGCATCGTGAACGTGGATTAAATCGTTTTAACAACCTGAAAGCGAAAGGCAGCTTAAGTAAAGTGTCTTGAGATATCGTACCATTCACTTCCGTTTCTATCTCTTCGTTATCCGCCATTGTTCTCACTTCCTTCGTCAAGATTCGTTATTTCATCAGCTCCTATTTCATTCCATTAGATTCTTTATCATTTTCTTCCGTCATTCTTACACGATGTCATTCTAATAATTATATTTGCTTTTCTGCAATACAATACGAATTATCCATAAATTTCTTTTTACAATAGAAAGACTAAATGTCTCTTATATGCAATATAATAAATTATGATATACAATATCTAAATTACGATACAAGATTTGAGTATTATCATGTTGAACATTAAAAAACAACGGACTTCAATGTTTATAAAATTTAAATTGCTCATATTTTTATATTAAATATTAAATTAATTATTATAAGCATTTATATAACTTATAATGCAAAGACCGCTATTGAAAATGTCAATAATCCAAACAATGATCGTCTCATATATTTAGCTATTAAAGTCCACTTTAGAGGATTCATAAATCCGCGATAGAATTTTTATTTATAACTGAATAATTGCGTTATGTCTTCTGATATTTTACTCTTTTCAAATGTTTTCGCATTACATAAGATAAATAAAGTTCTGTTTTGTATTATATTATGAATTGATTATCAAAGAGTAGGCTCAAATCAATAAAGATAGCAAGAAGAAATTATATTATCAATATGCATAATTAATATTTTATTTCATCATTTTAACATAAACAGCATAAATCGTCGGAATAAAAAAGGTAAAATGTTAGACGGTCCTACTCGTACGTGCTTATTGTGATATTAATCATATGCCACATATATTGTTTGCAATGCATTTTCTCGTAGACTGCCATCCTGATATAAAAAGCGGAGACAAAGCGGAAACGAATAACACGCAGCGGCGAAAAATATGTTAATTAATATCGCGCGCATGATCAAACGACCGAGCGGCAGTCCGCCGTTGTTTATTATGCTAAGAACAATACTTGTGTGACATACGCCCTGTATAACACAGGCGTGAAAAAAAATTTTTTATCTCGTTTGCGGCCGCCGAGACGGGAAAAATATATTTTTCGTGGCTGTGCGTGCGGCTGTGACAGTCCTTTTTCACAACCCGCGGTATAAAACATCGTTATTGCCGACAGAACTGCTGGCTGAGATATTCCTATTCAACGCGCTTTTCTACGTGATGTTCCGCGTAAAAAAAAAAAAAATAGTAGTATTAATTACTGGCTGGTGACACACGACGCCGGCAGTGAGGGAAAAGTAACGCAAGCATAATGTGACAATGTAAATGTTACAATGGTTTATCAACGATCGCGTGTGTGTTTTGATAAACTTTTATATAATATTTTCTTAATGTAAATTAAATTTAGATACGGTTGAAGTATATGGATATAATTGTTATGACAAACCTGTAGAGATTCTCGCAATCCATTATGATCTAAAAAATATTTTTGTACGAGAAATGCAAGCTAACGCAAATATATTCCGCATATTGATGAATTCCGACTCGGTTATCTCCAGTCATATTATTTCTATCCGCGAACAGCTTTTTAATAATTCTCTCTACTCTCTCTCGCATTTTATACGCCGGATAAATTTTATTCATGTAACGTCAATGTACATAATAATGCGAGAAATAAATATTACACGTGCATTTTCTGCTAATTTATCCGAATTAATTATTGAACCAGTTGATGAATTTGTCGCTTTAATTATACTGTTCTTACAATTCGCACACTATCCATATATAATGAAATTTATTCGTAATATATATATAATTACACTTATTATAATTGGGATTAATTTTGAGCTGATATAAACTTGAAGATTTACATGTGAGCACTTCGAGGGCATCGTGCACTTTATTGCTAATGTGAATTATCTACAATATATTCTAATTCTCACCGCAAGTTCATTATTGTCGCATGCCTTCACTGCCGAATGAAAATTACGGTCATATCGAGCACAATGGAATTCCCGAAGAATTAATTTTCATAGATTGCATGGTTGCTTACCCGCGTATCATTCGAAACGTCTGCAATCCGCAAGGTCTCTTCTCGGTCCTCCGCGGTTAATTTATGCGGTAATTGCAGTTACAGTTCTGATGGATTCTCGCTGCTAACTATGTATCGAATTAACGGACGAGTAATTAATTTCCTCCGTTCTACTACGTTAACCCCTCTATCGAGATAAATCGCGCCGATAGAAACATAACTTAACGTTCATACGCGCTCATAAAATCAAAACAATTTTATTGCGATCGCGCAAGATTATCAAACGGCCATTACGTCGAATTTGGTGCGATTATTGAAAATTAATTCAACATGTTGTAAATTTTTGTTCGTATTTCGTATTATCTAATAAATATATTTGCTTGGGCACGATAATCAGATAAGATAGGCATATAATTAATTGCCATATACAATTAATTTATCGAATACAAAAGAGAAATTAAATTATCAAAATGTTTCAACGTGGAATTCTTAAATATGAATATCGTGATAATAATGATATGTATATATTATGAATCGTATATTGTATCAAATTTTAAATTGTAGCTAACATACGTATAAAAACTCATGCTTGTGCATCTCTCGGATTCGATATTGCAAAAATTTTAATGTCAAAAATCCGATAAATACTGTTATATGTATAAAGTAATAAGTATCTACCCGAGGCATGTACAGATTTCCCGTGGAAATCGGAAACATATTCTGCGCATCTGTTCCACTCTGCTCACGTAGTCGTAACACGTATGTCATCAGACGGATCTGATTAGGATCTCGAAATTGTAACGCTACGCTATATTTGTATTTCAATTTAAATTTGAACCAGAACAAAAGATTTTAATTATAATGGAAATCTTCATTCCTCGAAATGAATATTACATTGTTTTATACTTAAATTATACATTTGAATATATAAAAATATCTATTTTTTAATATATAAAAGAATATTATTTATTTTAAATATAAGTAACTTATAAATTGTAAACAGTTCAAAATTAGTATATTTTACAATCAATAATGATTTTATAAATATAGATACAGATACAAAACTGTTAATTATAAAAGATAGCGGATTTAATTAATTACATAGCAAATTATGTATTTTTATGTAAGACGATATGCATTGAATTTTTATAGATTAATTACGTATTACTTGAAAAAATAAGAAAGTCTTTATAATCTCAAGTTTCCAAATTACTGCAAATTTGTGTGCTTAAAAAAGCATCAAGCAGTATTCACATAAACACACAATATATCCATTTAATATAATTATCAAAAACTCTTTTCTCTTAATTATTCTATGTCTCTAAAGGGCAAAAGTTTGCAAGCAAGTCCGCGATTTTAACACGATTAACAGATTATTATCGCGCGATTTGATACTCGATTTAGGAAACGGTCATTACTTTAACGAAAATTGCTATTAGCTCGGTCAAGCGTAGACGAAGTTTATGATACGAACGACAATGAATAATAGCGCTACGGAAAATCGTTAACCCACCATTAACGGTGCGACCCTACTAGGAAATCCTGTACAAATACTCGTAAACTGAATTCGTTCGCTCATCTCGATAATGGATATGGAATCGCATGACGCACGCGCTGCACCGCGACAATTCTGTCATCGTGTATTCAAAGCAAGTGAATGATCGCAAGCAGCATGAGTTGTGCACGGCGATTATTGGACGAAATGCATTCGCGAATAACGAGGATAATTTGAATATATATTATACAATCTCGAATATGTATTATATGAAATATATATATATATATATATATATAAATTATTCCTCTCTCTTTTTTTAAATATATATTAATATATTTTCCGTAAAAAAATATATATGTTTCCAAATAACATAACATTAATAAACTTTAAATTCTATCAATATCTTGATAAAAAATACATAGCATATTTGTCTCTTTTTCATAATTCTTGTATTGGGGAAGAAATTATTTAATACAGTACATATAAATTATTTAATACACGTACATATAAATTAACAGCGTATATGCGAGTTGTTTTTTCAATAAAAATTTTCTGTTTCGTAAATTTGACGCAAATTAGTAATCGATACTCAACACTACGTATTATAATAAAGCGCCAAGAGCGGACAATGAAGGCGTGCAATCGGTTTACAAAGAGGGATTTTAATATCAATTATTTATGCAAAAAGCTAATCTCTCTACACGAGCACGCTGGAACGAACGTTACGCTTGCAGATCAAAGTCAGTGAAATACAGTAGTATTACGTGCTAATGCCTCTTGTTAAAATTATTCGTTAGAATAAATGAGATTTCCACTGCTTTGCGGAACGAGCCGCTGATGAGGCATTGAATTAAATATTGTCCTATTTCGCATTTCTTCTTCATAATGTAACGTATATAAAACGAAGTAATTATACTAATTTTTAATTTAGTAATTATGTAACATTGAAAAAATGTATCCACATATATTTTAGATAATAATTTAAACTCTTTAGATGCAGATTATTGTGGAATTGTATTCTCTCTTTTCTCATAAAAGAAGAAAGAAAAGTTCAATTTGGGGCTCTCTCCAGAGAGCAGTTCTTAAGTTTTTAAATTTATCCAGTTAGGAAAACTGCAGTTCTTTAAAAAATAATAGATAACAAAAAATCATACTCTAAAGAAAACAAAGGTCAATAGAGCGAGTTATGCAGGTGAGAATTATTAAGAATGCAATAAAACGCTCATTATCTCGTTAAATACTCTTCAAGATCGTAGCTTAAACATCCACAATCTATTTATCAAAACCAGCTTATTGCCAAATTGTTTGCCCAAATTAAATCCGCAATACATATAATTTTATATGAAACGTGTTCGACGAGAAATATCACAAGATACGGGCCTTTCGTAAATATAACGGATTCGAGCGCGAAGGAGCTGAAACAATAAGAAAAAAAAACTTTGAAAGGTCGCATAAAAAGGAAAAGGCCGGTGAAAAAGCGCAATTGCAGTGCAATTCAACGAGAGATCACGCGGCAAGGAAAACGCCAGAAGCGAACAGGATGCGGAAACGGCCCGAGTTCCGCTCGTTTCCGGTACGCACGGATGGAGCGAAAATCCAGGATGGTGGTTTTGCATTCACCGAGAAGACCCCACGGGTACTCGCTAAAGAAAAGTGCGAGGAAACCAATTCGATGTCTCTTCCGAGGATCTCTTTGCCGCCGTTTCCTACACGAACTGTCTACTAGTCGAAAAGAATCGAAGATTATTGAATAATAGTGGATCCGAAATTAAATGGTCCAATATGCAAAGAAAATGTAAAAAATGGATTTCTTACGTCTTGCCGGGTTATCTGTGCGAAACAATTAAATTCATAAGCTTCATTAATATTCAGAATGTTTTAAAACTATTGGATAATCCATATTTTATCAATCATAGAGACAATAAATTCTCAATCTATTTTACAATTTTAATGAGAATAAATATCTACAGAGGATCTTAATACAAGTTCTGTAATTTTAATACAATGTATCTTAAATAAAATATTACAATATGTCGTAAATAAAATAAAATACGGTTTTTAGATTAATTAAAATACACAAGGATTTTGTTATCTACTCACATCATCCAGAATTAATTTGCTAAAATACTTCAATATTTAATATTAATTAATGAATATCAAAAGATTTCGATGTCAAAAAGTCTTATTTAATTATGAAAAATATATTACAAAGGAGAACATTTCCTTCTCTAATTATAAAGAATGTTATATACAATAATATATCTACACACACACATTTTTAACAACTTAGACAGTATGATTGGCATCACATGTGATATCGTAAATTTCAGTTCTATAATTTTTAACGGATTTGAATAGCTTTAATAAAATTACTATGTCGTAACCAGAGAATTATATGAGGATTCAACAAACGCAGTTTTATTCCTCTACAAGATATTCTGTCGAGAATTGCTTCTGCAAAGTGCTCGCAGATCTTTTTAACCGCGCATTTTTCATCTCGCTCGGCATTTTCTCTCGTAATTTCACGAAGAGCAGGTTGAATGCAAGCTGCAGTCGTTTCAGAATGCATCGTCTTCGAGCGATTACGTCATCCGGCTCTGCGGCACTGATTACGAGATGCTCGCGAATAGAGACATAACGAAAGTAAATGGCTAAATTTCATTCTCATCTTCTTACAAAAATTTCGCTATCTTTAACTAAATTTGAACGATAAAATGCACATATTGCATTATGTATAAACAAAGATAATATACATACATTTACATATGCATATATTTTAATATATGTACATTTACATACAATATACATATAAACGTAGCAATCCAATTATAGCATTACATTATATATATTTAAAAAAATTAAAAATTAGCAAAATAAACAATTAACCAAAATACTTTTGATAATTTTGACGACTGAGGATCATTGCTATCGCTGTAAAAGATAACGTCAAGATTTAAAACTACCAAAATATTGCAAACTTAAAAATGAGACATATAATAAAATTGGCTTACACAATCAATATTCAATTTGTCAAAATATAACGTTACTTTGTAGGACACACTATCAATTGATAAAAAAATGCAAATATATAAATTTAAAAATTTAAACTTCCAACGTTCCCAATAAAAATAAATTTTAATTAAACAAACATAAAAAAAATTTCAATTAAGTTATTTAATAATAAATTTATATGGATATTCGTCAATTTTTTAATAGTTACGTAATACATACGGGGAGAAAAGTGGGCGTTTTAATTATCGCGAAAATATATTACAGGTAATAGGTAGCTTAAAAATAATTGAAAATAACGTATAACTATGACGAGTAAAATTTCCAGCAAATTTTAAAAGAGAAATATAAAAGTAAAACTCGCTTCTAAAATTGACGGATTACAAAGAGAAAAGAGCGTAGAGCACTCCGTGTTTTATATACAGGAACTGCGGCACGAACTACATGCAAACTGCAGTAATACTCGCAAAAGTTGAGTAACGAGGATAAACAAAAAAGTACGCTTACTGCACGCATAAAAGAGTATACTGCAAATTTTGATGTCAAAAAAATTCTTATTTTTGATTCTTGTTTTACTTACAATGATCGAAGGCAGGTTTTTTTCCTTTTATCAATTATATTGCATGTATTACAGATTAAAATCATTATAGAAAAGTTTAATTATATAGTTACAGATGTTTCTAATATTTCAGAAAATTTAAGTTTTGGAATTATATTAATATTATAATAAAACATATATTAATGATATAATAACATTAATATTATACATATCTATCTTGAAACATTTTTCTTATTTTTATCTCTTTTCTCAAAAATGATTAAAAGTTAATTAATTATGTTTCTAAAAACAGATCTGATTTCTAAGCTTTAAAAAATTTCGCTCACATATTTATGCATTTAATAATACATATTTATCAGATAAAGAAAAAAAGTTCCAAAAGAATTATTTGTAATTTGAGAAAAGTTTAAAATATCAAAAGTTATTGTAACTTAATTAAATACAACTTCAACTCTATTTAATTTTTTAATCAAAAGTTTTTGTTTAAGATTTTCCTTCTTTATCTGACAGAGAAGAATTTAAATAAAATTAAAAACATGATCTTTTAGAAAACAATCATTATTTATTTATTTGTGCTCTAAAGAGGAAAAGATCCATAGAATGAGTGTAATTACGAAAGATACTCATTAATGAGAACGAGTTGCGACGTAACGTTTATTTTCGCTGCGTTAAAAATATTAAAAGTTTTACTGAAACAGGATCCGAGCGGCGGAATATATCTTTACGTGCGATTTGGCAAACTATCCATCCACGCAATGTAACCTTTATAAACTATCACCATTACACACAACGCGCGTAACGATAATTTGGGAGGGTTCTGGCGTTTCGCTGCAGATAGCTCGTTACGCGAATCGTTGGCGGCCGTTTGCATAAAATTATCGTGGTGCTCGCGAGTTTTACTGCCGGATGTAAAAAGCTAAGTGCATCTTGCTAACTTGTACTCGGTGGTCGCTGTTTTCTGCGGAGGGAGTCTCCTAAGCGATTACCGCTGTTCCTGTTGATGACGAGTTTGTCGACCGATTTAAGGTCAATCTTTTCTTTCTCTCTCTTTTTCTTAATTCGTTTATAATCTCTAGATTACAAACATTAATTCTCTTTCAATATATCGTTATATATTTTAAAAATAGAAAAAAAAATCATACATAACAAAAAATTAAATCTTTGATTAAATGTTTATTAATCTACGCAGAAACCCTCGAAGTTTCGACATTAAATAATTCGATAGTTAAGCCATTCGAGAAATTTTCTCAGAGGAAACATTGATTTTACATTTATCAAGTAATTTGTCAGGAACACGAACGGCGAAACTCCGTATATTCGAAGTACAAAAAAGCATGTTAGTAAAGCGGCGCAGAAACTTTAGCAATTAATTTTGTATCCGAGTGCACTTTATTCTGATACTTAATTCACGACTGGCGGCGGCGAGATAAGGACTGTTTGCGTTTAGAATAGGTTGAATGCATTACCATGTATAAACATGCGGAATATTCCGTATTCGTGGTGCACTTGAAAAAAAGAATAAATTGAGAAAGATATCGGTTTTTTCAAATATTATACATATGTATATTAAAACAAAAAAGAAAATTAAAAGTAAAGATAAAGAATATATAACAAATTATCACGCAATATTAGTACCAATCACGCGACAACTATATATATTATGTATAACAATCAATAAAAAAATTATTCATTTTTTACCTTAAAACTTTTAATTAATTTAAAAACGAGATTTATAAAGAAAATTGATCTGAAAAGAGGAATAATTGTATTTTGGTTACAAATCAATATATATGGAGTTTAAATACCGAGAATATAAAAGTCGATATAATGCCGAAAAATAAAACTTAGAATTTACTTATCTGTTAATAGCAAACGCGCTAAATAGTCCCTGCATTTTGCGAGCAGTTAATTACAACTAGCAAACACACTTCCTTTGTCCTACAACTCTCGTTTTCCACAATCGCAACTAAATTTACCAGATTCTCGTTGCCGTTGAGTTTCCACTATCGTCGAATTGCGCGACATACAATTTACAAGTGGAAACTCTACCTCTGCATCGACGATAGGGTGACACGGTCCAGATAACAGAATATGCTTAACCCAGTGGTTTCTAAACTGAAATACCCGATAAATTTCGTCACAGTATACGGCAACGCAGAAAGATGAAGAATTCATCTTAAATTTGAAGATTAAAAATTAATAATTACAATTCTACAAATAACAAAACATACCGTAAATTCCAGCAGACATAATAAAATATTTTTTTCTACGTTTTTTTATTTTAATCAAAATTTGCCACACAGCACTCGTTTCACCGATTTCTCTGATCTTTCTCTTAATTCTTCTACTTGACTGTTCTTTTTGCCCTTTCCGTTAATTACGACTCGTCGTCACGACGTGATTAAAACTTTTTCCCACTCTTGTTCACTTTTTTTCCTTAAAGCGACTTCGGTAATAACGATTACTTATTTCATTGTCGGATATCGCGCGTGTCCACGCTGTGGCGACCCACTGATTGCAATGGATTACGAGGAAAGTTTCTGCACCGCAATGGCAAGTAATAATAATTTCTGGATTTTTAGCAATTTCCAATAGCGCATCTCTATTTCTAAAAAAAAAGTATATAAACTAATTTTAAAAACTTAATACTTTAATAAATTTTAAAAATTCAGAATTTAATATGGCAAACTATAGAGATTTATACTTTACTTTAAAAATAAAAAAGAAGGAAATGTTATGATAAAAAAAATCAAATTTTAATCTCATATATAAAGAGTAATAATCTTTCCTTTTGAACATGTTAGGCGAAAAGTGTGCACTTTAATAAATTGTTATAAGTATCCTGTTGCTGCTAATATAGCGAGAGAAATTTGCAGCGATGAATGAACGGTGTTGAACAGCGCCAAGCTAAAGATTTTTTTGGTAGGAAAAATTTTTCAAGCGTAATTGCCCGCGATCAGCTTACATCTGTTCCCTCGTGATTCGTGGCGAGGAAGAGTACGCTACTTTCGGAAAGTTCACGATCGGAACGGAAAACTTTTTAATGCCGCCATCTGTACCGGCAAATTTTCACGCTTACGACACGGGAAACGCGAACTCGCGCTTTAATCGTACAGCAGTACTGCGTAATTAATTCGACTAATTGCGTGGTTAGAAGGAGCGGAATAAGCGCGTTTTCCGATACAAGTCTCTAAAGCATAAGGGTTGCCTAGTGTAACCAGTGCGAATGCAAATTATAAAAAAGTTAGTGAATTTATTGAGTTTATTCTAGCAGAAAATACAATTAGAATAATATATAATTAAAATTAATTACATGAAAACAATATAATTAAATATAATAATTTTATATAATTTAATCTATTAGTGCTAAGATAAAATTTGATATAATCTCTTATATATATTAATTAACAAAAGCTTATCTTCAAATTGTCTTAAATTTAATATGTTCAAAATTAACGTTGTTATAATGTAAGATAAAAGGAAGCTTTATATTATAGCTCCATATATTATGATACACATAATTATCATTTTTAAAAGCCTAAATTAAAAATTAAGTTCTTTAATCTGTAAAAAAATTTCTTTTTTAAATGCTTTTCAATTTGTTAAAAAATATACCTTTGAATGAAATAAGATAGATGACTACTTTTCATATGTCAGCTCTTTTATCTCTATAAATGACTTTACATGCTGTAAAATTTGTAATCTCTTCTTTTGAAATTCTACATAAAAGTAGATCTAACAATAAGTAAATTAAACTCGAATTTTCTCAGCAACATTTTCTTTGCAGAAAAGTTAATTTAATTGCTGCGTATTTTAACGAGATTAGAAAAAGTGTTCAAAAGTGGCATAAAAATTCATTCTTTCGCGCTATGTTGCGATGAAATACACGAATATGAGAAAAAAATTACTATTTTTTAAGCAAAGCTGTAACGCGATTAAGTACAAAGTGAACGGTATAAAGTGATTTCGCGATTAATATCAGATAGAATCACGTAACAGTGGTAATTGTCTCGTGTAACACAAAGGCGAGGTGGATTTGTTAATTAAAATACAAGTGGCTAGAGATACACAGAACTCATAATTCCACATGCACGACCACTTTGTATTTGCATGTATGTCTCGCAGTATCATTGTAAGATCTATATTAAAACAGGAAATGTTCTGTATATTTAGCAAAAAAATAAGCTATTTATAAAAGAAGGAAATTACTTGTTTATATATGCCATCTTTTTGCAATACTTGTATGTTTCTGATATTAAATGAGATATACTGATGACAATTATAAAATATAAAAATTTAAAAACAAAGTTTGTCACTTAAAAAATTATTATTGAGATATAATTTAAATATGTTAATTAAATTAATTAAACTATAAATTTTTATAACGACACTTTTTGTATCCATTTATTAGGATTAATAATTAGCCTTATATATTATATATACATATAATAATTCAATCTTTAATTTTGTTTGTCTTATTTTATTTATAGTAGCCCTTTAAGAGAGCTTTTGCTCTTCTGAAAAATAATATACAGCTACGATATTTTAATTTATCTTATCTAATCATATGCAGCGAAAGGAGACATTACAGTTATCGTGAATAAAAGGTGAAAATGTGCTAACAATGTCTGGACCGTTTATAGAAGCATTATCCGCACAGATAGATTTTACTCCCGGATCGATGTAATCTATTCCAACCAGCTATCGGGTTAACGTAAAATTCGCACGATGATTCGCCCCCTCGTTCTCTCTTCCACGCTCGATCCTTCGCTCACACGAGGCCGCTTCTCCCCTCGCTCTTCTTCTTCTCTTTCTAACGGGACCTACCGCTGCCTATCGAGGTCAGACACTTGGATTTCACACGATCTATAATGCAGCCCTTTCGGATGGGATGGAATACGAAAGAGGGCGAAATGGGCACGAACTAGAAATACGGTTACCGTATATGCGGATTCGTTACGAGTACTTCTGCACACGAGGTACAAAAACCAAACAAAACATTGCATGCATAAGATATTGAACATATACTAATAAATTATTAATACCATAAATTATTCATGCTTTTTGTTCAATAAGTATTCTATTTTAAAAAGAAACATATGAATAATATATATGAATAATATTAGTACATTTTATCAAACAACGATTTTACGTTTACTTTAAGATACTCTTAGGAAAATATTATGTATAATATATTATATATAATAATTATATATAAACTTGCATATCAATTTTTCACATTGTATTTTTTTAAAGTTAGTGATTTGATAACATCTGCAGTTTTCTCTAGATGTTGTTGTTTAACCTTGTAAAGAATCTCATTCTTGCAGCTTATATAATGAAAGATATAGCTTCCCACTAAAATTTTTAAACTATACAGAAACACATAATAAATTTTTTTAATTTAATTGTGAAATTTAAATGTGATGAGAACACTTTTTTGCTCGCTTAACAATTATCGCCAATTATTATTGCGATAAAATAGTTGCAATAATTGCAGCTATTTCAAAATAGAAAAAAAAGATATAAGAAATTTTAGCACGATTAAAAACACGTTCATTTTTACGCAGTTTTAAAATGTCTAATGATTCAAAACGACAGCGTGTTTGCCCCTACTACGTTAATCCTAACGACCCTCGGATAATGCGTCTGACCAAAGCTGACCGCAACAGCAGATGTCGAGTCTGGCATTACAGGAACTAAATCCCGTTAAACCAATCACGGAACGGCCCACGACTATGAGATGTCCTTCAATCACTTTTCTCTACCCATTTATCGTCGGTATATTCTCTCTAAATCGCCTCTGTTGTTTCCGTTTAATACGTTCTTTCAGAGAAATTTATTAAAAGGAATTATAAATAAATTAGTGATAGACTTGATAGAAAATCAACTGTAATAATTTATACTCGCAAAATACTTAAACTCACAAAATAATATCAGACTAAAAATAATGTAATATTTCTATAAAATATACGATGCAGGACATAAAGAATTAAAATTTAATACGATATAAATACTATTCAATAGTTTGCAGAAACATTTTTATTTAAAACTGAGTTAATGCTAAAAATTTTCAACTAAATTTGAATATTACATACTAATTATACAATAAGCTAGATAACATTTTTTTTTAAATAATAATTGCGTCAAGTACTGAAAAATTTAGCTTTCCAATTAAAAATTAAATACTCATAAAGTAAAATGTAATGGTCTAAATATTTGTTTTATGTAACTTTTATGAAAATTGTTTTAAATATAATTATGGAGTAAAGAGCAGATGCTAAATATTTTAACGAAGCCAAACTGTTAAACTTCTTTGCAAGCCCAAGAATTGGCAAAGCGAAAAGAATACGGCTTACAGCAAGCAGATAAACAATTTGGAAGAGTAATTTCATTCAAAGTTGCAATAATCTTATCGTTTTCCTTCATTAGCTTTATATCTACATACTTTACAATTATATATTTAAAGTATTTGGACTATTTCTATGGCATTCTTTTGCATTGCATTTGCATTGTTTTTAAAATTTAAACTTAAATGGGCTAAAAATATGATATAGGTATATTTAACGCTAAATTATGCGAGAGAAATTTGCATTCTAAAGAATCAATGGAACAAAACGAAACGATCGCGGATAGTGGACACAAAAATCATTTAAGCAGACATATCAGATAACGACAGGCAATATAACGTTCGCAATCTATTCGACAAGCGATGTCTCGTTAAAAGCACGTAGCAATCTCTTTGCTTTCGTTCACCGTTTCTTCTTTTCTGCTCCTGAACAGTTCCGTACTTTTCTGAACGGTATTGGAGAGTGGGTCTAACCGTTCTATACCTTATCAATGTCAAATACGAAGATTAAAATTACTGAGATTGCGGTTCGATAAATGGGAATCGTTCATTGATATACGCGAGTAGTGCCTCATATCAGGAATTCTCTACTTCTGATACGTCAATTGACCTATATTAGACTAGATAAAATTATTTATCAATTTTTTATTAAAGACGATGGAAAGTGTGCTATTGATAACTGTGTGGACACAATTGGATCACAAGAATAATTGCAATAAAAATAATAATTGCACAATTGATATTTACATAACAAATGCACATTTATGTTATTTAACCAAGGCTACCGAGTACAACTTCGAATTTTGATAAAAACATGTTCGTAGTTTGTACGACTCACTCCCGTTGAGCGAAAAAGCTATAAAAATACTGGATTTGTATTCATGAGATAAAAAAGAGAATTGTCTACCATATATGTAAGTCAAATTTGCTTTAAAATTGGAAAACATTTTTAAGTAATATATAGGAATAACAATTTAGAAAAAAATAGCTTTTAAGGCGCAAAAAGAAATAAGAGAAAAATTTAAGAAGTTACTTTATATAATAATGCGTTTAAAATATTATATATTTGATGACTAAAATGCATTTATATAAAGCAATATGTTTATATGAACTTTGCTATATCACTGTGCAAGTCATTTTACAATTGCAAAACGTAAAATAGAAAATAGGAAATGAATCAGATTGTCAAAAATACAGTGATTAAAAGAAATATTTGCACTTTCTTTTGTAATAATACTTGCACAAATATATGAGATATATTATCACTTTCTCGTATAAAATTATTACAAAAAAAATGAGTGTGTGTATACTCTGAGAGAGAAAGAGAAAAATTTCACTGATAAGATAACTTAGAATTGATTACGTATTAAATGCATTTACAAAGTTATTATCAAAAACACAGCGTTGAATAAATTTCAACGAGACTACAATTGTTTATCAATTGTATAATGAAAGCTTTTTTGAAAAACATTATCATATACAATGGGTTAGGAATACCGTAAATATTGAACAGCATTCTACAAGCGATCATTGATAAATTTGCGCTTGTATCATACGTGTGTATATAGTTACATTATATTTGAATTACTACTTTAATATATATAATAATACTTTATTATATATAATAGTGACTTTAACCGCTGCAATAAGAATGAAGCATTTTTTATTTGTTATATCACTTCTATCGATGACAATTATGAGCTTTGCCGTAGACCTGAAAACTATATACGAATGGAAATATGTTGATTATCAGTGGTACAGTCCGCGAGAGAAGCAGAAAGCAATAGATTCTGGCAATTATAACGCAAGCTCGTGCGTTTTATATGATGTAGACAAGGCACCAGGTAGGCTGATACTATTTGAAAGATTTTCGACAACTATATATATTATGTAACAATCAATAAAAAAATTATTCATTTTTTACCTTAAAACTTTTAATTAATTTAAAAACGAGATTTATAAAGAAAATTGATCTGAAAAGAGGAATAATTGTATTTTGGTTACAAATCAATATATATGGAGTTTAAATACCGAGAATATAAAAGTCGATATAATGCCGAAAAATAAAACTTAGAATTTACTTATCTGTTAATAGCAAACGCGCTAAATAGTCCCTGCATTTTGCGAGCAGTTAATTACAACTAGCAAACACACTTCCTTTGTCCTACAACTCTCGTTTTCCACAATCGCAACTAAATTTACCAGATTCTCGTTGCCGTTGAGTTTCCACTATCGTCGAATTGCGCGACATACAATTTACAAGTGGAAACTCTACCTCTGCATCGACGATAGGGTGACACGGTCCAGATAACAGAATATGCTTAACCCAGTGGTTTCTAAACTGAAATACCCGATAAATTTCGTCACAGTATACGGCAACGCAGAAAGATGAAGAATTCATCTTAAATTTGAAGATTAAAAATTAATAATTACAATTCTACAAATAACAAAACATACCGTAAATTCCAGCAGACATAATAAAATATTTTTTTCTACGTTTTTTTATTTTAATCAAAATTTGCCACACAGCACTCGTTTCACCGATTTCTCTGATCTTTCTCTTAATTCTTCTACTTGACTGTTCTTTTTGCCCTTTCCGTTAATTACGACTCGTCGTCACGACGTGATTAAAACTTTTTCCCACTCTTGTTCACTTTTTTTCCTTAAAGCGACTTCGGTAATAACGATTACTTATTTCATTGTCGGATATCGCGCGTGTCCACGCTGTGGCGACCCACTGATTGCAATGGATTACGAGGAAAGTTTCTGCACCGCAATGGCAAGTAATAATAATTTCTGGATTTTTAGCAATTTCCAATAGCGCATCTCTATTTCTAAAAAAAAAGTATATAAACTAATTTTAAAAACTTAATACTTTAATAAATTTTAAAAATTCAGAATTTAATATGGCAAACTATAGAGATTTATACTTTACTTTAAAAATAAAAAAGAAGGAAATGTTATGATAAAAAAAATCAAATTTTAATCTCATATATAAAGAGTAATAATCTTTCCTTTTGAACATGTTAGGCGAAAAGTGTGCACTTTAATAAATTGTTATAAGTATCCTGTTGCTGCTAATATAGCGAGAGAAATTTGCAGCGATGAATGAACGGTGTTGAACAGCGCCAAGCTAAAGATTTTTTTGGTAGGAAAAATTTTTCAAGCGTAATTGCCCGCGATCAGCTTACATCTGTTCCCTCGTGATTCGTGGCGAGGAAGAGTACGCTACTTTCGGAAAGTTCACGATCGGAACGGAAAACTTTTTAATGCCGCCATCTGTACCGGCAAATTTTCACGCTTACGACACGGGAAACGCGAACTCGCGCTTTAATCGTACAGCAGTACTGCGTAATTAATTCGACTAATTGCGTGGTTAGAAGGAGCGGAATAAGCGCGTTTTCCGATACAAGTCTCTAAAGCATAAGGGTTGCCTAGTGTAACCAGTGCGAATGCAAATTATAAAAAAGTTAGTGAATTTATTGAGTTTATTCTAGCAGAAAATACAATTAGAATAATATATAATTAAAATTAATTACATGAAAACAATATAATTAAATATAATAATTTTATATAATTTAATCTATTAGTGCTAAGATAAAATTTGATATAATCTCTTATATATATTAATTAACAAAAGCTTATCTTCAAATTGTCTTAAATTTAATATGTTCAAAATTAACGTTGTTATAATGTAAGATAAAAGGAAGCTTTATATTATAGCTCCATATATTATGATACACATAATTATCATTTTTAAAAGCCTAAATTAAAAATTAAGTTCTTTAATCTGTAAAAAAATTTCTTTTTTAAATGCTTTTCAATTTGTTAAAAAATATACCTTTGAATGAAATAAGATAGATGACTACTTTTCATATGTCAGCTCTTTTATCTCTATAAATGACTTTACATGCTGTAAAATTTGTAATCTCTTCTTTTGAAATTCTACATAAAAGTAGATCTAACAATAAGTAAATTAAACTCGAATTTTCTCAGCAACATTTTCTTTGCAGAAAAGTTAATTTAATTGCTGCGTATTTTAACGAGATTAGAAAAAGTGTTCAAAAGTGGCATAAAAATTCATTCTTTCGCGCTATGTTGCGATGAAATACACGAATATGAGAAAAAAATTACTATTTTTTAAGCAAAGCTGTAACGCGATTAAGTACAAAGTGAACGGTATAAAGTGATTTCGCGATTAATATCAGATAGAATCACGTAACAGTGGTAATTGTCTCGTGTAACACAAAGGCGAGGTGGATTTGTTAATTAAAATACAAGTGGCTAGAGATACACAGAACTCATAATTCCACATGCACGACCACTTTGTATTTGCATGTATGTCTCGCAGTATCATTGTAAGATCTATATTAAAACAGGAAATGTTCTGTATATTTAGCAAAAAAATAAGCTATTTATAAAAGAAGGAAATTACTTGTTTATATATGCCATCTTTTTGCAATACTTGTATGTTTCTGATATTAAATGAGATATACTGATGACAATTATAAAATATAAAAATTTAAAAACAAAGTTTGTCACTTAAAAAATTATTATTGAGATATAATTTAAATATGTTAATTAAATTAATTAAACTATAAATTTTTATAACGACACTTTTTGTATCCATTTATTAGGATTAATAATTAGCCTTATATATTATATATACATATAATAATTCAATCTTTAATTTTGTTTGTCTTATTTTATTTATAGTAGCCCTTTAAGAGAGCTTTTGCTCTTCTGAAAAATAATATACAGCTACGATATTTTAATTTATCTTATCTAATCATATGCAGCGAAAGGAGACATTACAGTTATCGTGAATAAAAGGTGAAAATGTGCTAACAATGTCTGGACCGTTTATAGAAGCATTATCCGCACAGATAGATTTTACTCCCGGATCGATGTAATCTATTCCAACCAGCTATCGGGTTAACGTAAAATTCGCACGATGATTCGCCCCCTCGTTCTCTCTTCCACGCTCGATCCTTCGCTCACACGAGGCCGCTTCTCCCCTCGCTCTTCTTCTTCTCTTTCTAACGGGACCTACCGCTGCCTATCGAGGTCAGACACTTGGATTTCACACGATCTATAATGCAGCCCTTTCGGATGGGATGGAATACGAAAGAGGGCGAAATGGGCACGAACTAGAAATACGGTTACCGTATATGCGGATTCGTTACGAGTACTTCTGCACACGAGGTACAAAAACCAAACAAAACATTGCATGCATAAGATATTGAACATATACTAATAAATTATTAATACCATAAATTATTCATGCTTTTTGTTCAATAAGTATTCTATTTTAAAAAGAAACATATGAATAATATATATGAATAATATTAGTACATTTTATCAAACAACGATTTTACGTTTACTTTAAGATACTCTTAGGAAAATATTATGTATAATATATTATATATAATAATTATATATAAACTTGCATATCAATTTTTCACATTGTATTTTTTTAAAGTTAGTGATTTGATAACATCTGCAGTTTTCTCTAGATGTTGTTGTTTAACCTTGTAAAGAATCTCATTCTTGCAGCTTATATAATGAAAGATATAGCTTCCCACTAAAATTTTTAAACTATACAGAAACACATAATAAATTTTTTTAATTTAATTGTGAAATTTAAATGTGATGAGAACACTTTTTTGCTCGCTTAACAATTATCGCCAATTATTATTGCGATAAAATAGTTGCAATAATTGCAGCTATTTCAAAATAGAAAAAAAAGATATAAGAAATTTTAGCACGATTAAAAACACGTTCATTTTTACGCAGTTTTAAAATGTCTAATGATTCAAAACGACAGCGTGTTTGCCCCTACTACGTTAATCCTAACGACCCTCGGATAATGCGTCTGACCAAAGCTGACCGCAACAGCAGATGTCGAGTCTGGCATTACAGGAACTAAATCCCGTTAAACCAATCACGGAACGGCCCACGACTATGAGATGTCCTTCAATCACTTTTCTCTACCCATTTATCGTCGGTATATTCTCTCTAAATCGCCTCTGTTGTTTCCGTTTAATACGTTCTTTCAGAGAAATTTATTAAAAGGAATTATAAATAAATTAGTGATAGACTTGATAGAAAATCAACTGTAATAATTTATACTCGCAAAATACTTAAACTCACAAAATAATATCAGACTAAAAATAATGTAATATTTCTATAAAATATACGATGCAGGACATAAAGAATTAAAATTTAATACGATATAAATACTATTCAATAGTTTGCAGAAACATTTTTATTTAAAACTGAGTTAATGCTAAAAATTTTCAACTAAATTTGAATATTACATACTAATTATACAATAAGCTAGATAACATTTTTTTTTAAATAATAATTGCGTCAAGTACTGAAAAATTTAGCTTTCCAATTAAAAATTAAATACTCATAAAGTAAAATGTAATGGTCTAAATATTTGTTTTATGTAACTTTTATGAAAATTGTTTTAAATATAATTATGGAGTAAAGAGCAGATGCTAAATATTTTAACGAAGCCAAACTGTTAAACTTCTTTGCAAGCCCAAGAATTGGCAAAGCGAAAAGAATACGGCTTACAGCAAGCAGATAAACAATTTGGAAGAGTAATTTCATTCAAAGTTGCAATAATCTTATCGTTTTCCTTCATTAGCTTTATATCTACATACTTTACAATTATATATTTAAAGTATTTGGACTATTTCTATGGCATTCTTTTGCATTGCATTTGCATTGTTTTTAAAATTTAAACTTAAATGGGCTAAAAATATGATATAGGTATATTTAACGCTAAATTATGCGAGAGAAATTTGCATTCTAAAGAATCAATGGAACAAAACGAAACGATCGCGGATAGTGGACACAAAAATCATTTAAGCAGACATATCAGATAACGACAGGCAATATAACGTTCGCAATCTATTCGACAAGCGATGTCTCGTTAAAAGCACGTAGCAATCTCTTTGCTTTCGTTCACCGTTTCTTCTTTTCTGCTCCTGAACAGTTCCGTACTTTTCTGAACGGTATTGGAGAGTGGGTCTAACCGTTCTATACCTTATCAATGTCAAATACGAAGATTAAAATTACTGAGATTGCGGTTCGATAAATGGGAATCGTTCATTGATATACGCGAGTAGTGCCTCATATCAGGAATTCTCTACTTCTGATACGTCAATTGACCTATATTAGACTAGATAAAATTATTTATCAATTTTTTATTAAAGACGATGGAAAGTGTGCTATTGATAACTGTGTGGACACAATTGGATCACAAGAATAATTGCAATAAAAATAATAATTGCACAATTGATATTTACATAACAAATGCACATTTATGTTATTTAACCAAGGCTACCGAGTACAACTTCGAATTTTGATAAAAACATGTTCGTAGTTTGTACGACTCACTCCCGTTGAGCGAAAAAGCTATAAAAATACTGGATTTGTATTCATGAGATAAAAAAGAGAATTGTCTACCATATATGTAAGTCAAATTTGCTTTAAAATTGGAAAACATTTTTAAGTAATATATAGGAATAACAATTTAGAAAAAAATAGCTTTTAAGGCGCAAAAAGAAATAAGAGAAAAATTTAAGAAGTTACTTTATATAATAATGCGTTTAAAATATTATATATTTGATGACTAAAATGCATTTATATAAAGCAATATGTTTATATGAACTTTGCTATATCACTGTGCAAGTCATTTTACAATTGCAAAACGTAAAATAGAAAATAGGAAATGAATCAGATTGTCAAAAATACAGTGATTAAAAGAAATATTTGCACTTTCTTTTGTAATAATACTTGCACAAATATATGAGATATATTATCACTTTCTCGTATAAAATTATTACAAAAAAAAATGAGTGTGTGTATACTCTGAGAGAGAAAGAGAAAAATTTCACTGATAAGATAACTTAGAATTGATTACGTATTAAATGCATTTACAAAGTTATTATCAAAAACACAGCGTTGAATAAATTTCAACGAGACTACAATTGTTTATCAATTGTATAATGAAAGCTTTTTTGAAAAACATTATCATATACAATGGGTTAGGAATACTGTAAATATTGAACAGCATTCTACAAGCGATCATTGATAAATTTGCGCTTGTATCATACGTGTGTATATAGTTACATTATATTTGAATTACTACTTTAATATATATAATAATACTTTATTATATATAATAGTGACTTTAACCGCTGCAATAAGAATGAAGCATTTTTTATTTGTTATATCACTTCTATCGATGACAATTATGAGCTTTGCCGTAGACCTGAAAACTATATACGAATGGAAATATGTTGATTATCAGTGGTACAGTCCGCGAGAGAAGCAGAAAGCAATAGATTCTGGCAATTATAACGCAAGCTCGTGCGTTTTATATGATGTAGACAAGGCACCAGGTAGGCTGATACTATTTGAAAGATTTTATATAAAAATATAAACACCTTTATATGCAAAAGCGTATCAATATGTATTTAACATTATCACATGTATATCTCTACATTTTTATATGTTAATGCTGTACTAACGTAATGAATATAGATTCCAATGAAATTGTGTGATACCTATTTGTTATAAATAGATCTTATAACACACAAATATCGTTTACAAAATTCGTAGATGGTAGATTATTCGTTACTTCGGGAAGAGAGAAGGGTGTACCAGCTAGCGTGATGACGGTAACTGACAAAGTGGGAGAAGGGGGTCCACTTCTGCGTCCATATCCAAATTGGTACTGGTATAAAAATGATAATGATATGGATAGGTGCGAAGGCATTACTAGCGTTTATCGAATATATGTAAGTACTAATACATTTCATCTCTAAGCAACAATTACATTCTACATTCCAATTATTATTTCAAACGTGTATGTATGTAGGAGCAAAATTATACAATTATATATAATATTTTGTTACTTAATCTAGTTGCAACAATCACATCTGCATTGATGACAATATAAATAAAACAAAATTTTTATTTTTATATTAGATTAGAGAGAATTATCTTTTTGTTCTGGATTGTGGCAAAATCGGGGATGACCAAGTCTGTGACGCAAAACTATTAGTCTTTGACTTATTAACTAATAAGTTGATTAAACGTGTTATTATTCCATACGATATCGCTAACAACAAAAATGGCACTGGATTATTGACGACACTTACTGTTTTTGTCCCTCCTTGTAAAAATATAGATACTGCAACTGTTAGTATATTCTTGTAAATATTGTATTGTGTTTTAATCATAATAGTCCATATTTTCCATTCTGTGCTCGTGCAAATATGATTCAGTTGATATTTAATCATATTCTGCAATATAATCAATATATAATTAATATATTAAACAAATCATGGCTCAGGTATTAATAGCTGATACAACAGGCTATGGTTTAGTGATATTCGACATGCATACGTTAACATTCTGTAGGATAGAATCTGATTTCATGAAACCAACTGATACCATTTCCGATATAGAAAATCGTATTATTTTCTCGAACGGTGGTATTTTTGGAATGACACTCGATAATGAAAGCAAGTATCGAATTTTAAATTATTGAATTTTTAATATGAAAAAGATTATTATAATGTAAAAAGAACAATTTTTATGTAGACTTATATATCGTATGATGGTATTAAAACTTTCCAAGTCTAGTGCTAAACTGTGTACTTGCATTATAATAATTTATATTTATTTTCTCTTTATATATATATATATATTTATTTATAATATAATTATAAATATATTAATTATAAATATTA
>NW_021849211.1:1185019-1186226 GCF_003651465.1 Formica exsecta
ATATATTTATTTATTTATTTATTTGTGTTTTATTTTCTGTGCTGATAACATAGCACAGAAATAATAAAAAGCTTATGCAGTTAATTGACGGTATTTTGATAGTCTTGGTTTGATTAGTCGTAATTATTAATATCTCCATTGCGAATATTTTAGAATTATATTACGCCCTTTTGTTGGGGAAGGAAATATATAAGATGAAATTGCCGCAGCAATCAGAATGTTTGTTAAGTGAAAGCGAGATTGATAACAAAACAGAACTAACGGATATATTGTCAGATCAGATAGGACCGATTGCATCCAAAGATCATGTAATATTTTATAGCAATATCCCGGAAACATCCATAATGTGTGCGGACACTTCTAAACAAATTAACTCCAACAACTCGGTAAGATATTTGAACGCAATTATTCTCTACGCACCATCTGGTAAAAAATTATTTATATTAATAATTGTTAGTACGATTTTGTATTGTTGTAAAATAAAATATTGATTATTAATATGTAAAATAAAATATTGATTACTATTTAAGGAAGTCATCGCGCAAGATTCTGAAAAATTGCAATTTCCAAGTGCAATGAAAGTTGTCCCTAAATCGAATGAACTACTGATCTTGACAAACAGATTTCAGCGTGACATTAATGACATTACATTAGATATAAACGAGATAAATTTCCGCGTTTTGTCTATGGATACAAAGAAAATGCGAAAGGAGACAAAATGTTTTAATTCTTGCGACAAAGAAGGTAGTTTAATATTTTGATACCAATATATATATAAATATTTTTAAATATGAACAAATTAAAGACACATATATATCTCTCTAATTATATATAATAGATTACGTATTTTATCATAAAAATAAGCCGATATGTATAATATACAATATATTTATAGAAAGACACAAGAAGTGTCTTAAACCTCCACATAAGAATGGATCTAAAGATGGACTTCCAAAAAATCATAAGGGTAAACCTAGAGATGGATTTCCAAAAAATCATAAGGATAAACCTGAAAGTGAATCTCCAAAAAACCATAAGCATGGACTTAAACTTCCAATACCATAAAGAACAAGAATAATAATTCTATTATATATATTAATAATTATTGAAAAATTAAGAAAACTTTGTTTCCAATTAATCGATAATAATAAAACATATATATATATATATATATATATATATATATATATATATATATATATATATA
>NW_021849211.1:1186257-1193915 GCF_003651465.1 Formica exsecta
TATATATATATATAATCCATAATGAAATATCTGTTTATATTATATCTAATTAATTATCAAATTAGTTCAAATTCTTTTCCTTTATAACATCTTTGAAATACAAAATGAAAAGCATTTGAAAAGAAAAATAGACATAGTTGAGAACTATTTCCATAAACGAAGGTAAAGCAGGATGAGAATCAAGTACAATATGTTCACCGGATTTTACGAGGTAGAGACGGGAAAAAGAGGTAAAACCGCGAACGCAAAAGAAAGAACGGTGAGTGGATCGTACTCTTCTACATCTTTCGCGAAGAACTCATGAATCATGACACCTACTAGGAGGTAAAGCTTCTCATTCGTTATCAGCTTGGCAATAAAACTCTTGCCTCCTTCTAATAGACCCGACACTCCGCCGTCCCATCGTCTTCGATCCTTTCACAACCCAGATTCCTTCGACGTTCACCACAAACGAAAGCAGAAGTTTGATTCACGTTGGATAGTGACAACTTCAATCTAAAATATCTTTATACCCGATTTTGTAAAAATTTCCAAGCGCGATATAATAAAGATTATATTTATAATTTATATTTTATATTCTATATCTATATATCTTACATGTGTTTTTGTTTTGCATATTAATGAGAAAGTGTTAATCCGGTTGTTACTAATATCTAGATAATTATGTGGATTGTACGATCAAGTTACGAATAATCAATATAAAATCTTTCGATCATAAAATTGAAAATGTCAATATCACACATTTCTCTTTCTTGTACCGTTACAAATCCAATAATCTTGTTTAAAAGTGGCAATAATATTATCTGCAAGGTTTATTCGCCATCGGTGTCGTATTCATCGGAGAACTTCTCTATCGCAAATGACATAATTTAATTAAGCAATGCAAGAGGTATAACAAACTCGAACGATATTTCAAGCAATTCTCCGGTTTGCAACACGCATTAACGTATCAATGTAGTCTATTAATTTCTTCTCGATCAATGTCTAACTCTTGCAGTCTGCATTTGTAGAGAAAAAGAATTATTCGGTGACCTCAAGGGAATACAAAGTGAAATTCAATTTGAGAAAGCGGTCGGCGATTCAAATACAATTTACGATCAATCTATTCAATTATCAATTGACTTTGGGAATATAAGTTGCATTGATCTTATTATTATTTAACATCATGTCATGCACACAAAAACGATGTATAATATATAATATTTATTATATACTAATTGAGAGAGATACTTATTGATTTACATTTATGATTTATGTTCAACAAAATATATAAATTCTAGCCAAGAAGAAAGGGAAAAGGAAAGAGATATGAAAAATGTGCTGTCGGATATCAGATATGAAAAATGTGCTGTCTTAAGTGCAAGATGTTATGTAGATAAATTATACAATATAAGAAGTTGCAATAAAATGGACTGCTAACATAGCAACAGAAATAGAATTTCTAATATAAATAATACTATAATAGAAATAAATTATTATGAAAGTAAAACAAAAGGCATGAAAGAAGTGAAGATAAAATATATATGTACAAAATAATGCACAAAACGCTTTTTACAAAATTATTATTCAATTTACTTAAACTCAAACTTTTTGTTATAATTATCAACGTACTCTCTTAAATCGAATTGAGAGTATAATCAGTTATTTTCCGTATACTATATATTCTGTAGCCTTAATGAAAAAAACACTCTAATATTGATTAATTTCTTAACAGATACATATATCGTTTTAAACTCATCCCATTTTTACTAGCCATACACTTATGTATTCACAGTTCCTATCCGAAAATAAATCTACTGTATGCTCCAGTTATTTATTCCATATCCTGACTTTCCGAGATTCAACCTCTCTCTCGCTATCGATTTCTCGCGCTTTACCAATCGCCGCGTTCATCCCCGCGAGAGAAAGAAGCGACAAAACTTACGTAAAAACGATGAAAAGTTTTGGCATTACAATATAAAAGTTTCAAAAGTTTCGTGCGACGAAGAAACGAAACAAAAATCGGGTACTTGACAAGCGAAACATTTGCAACGCAACGCAAGCGGCTGCGACTGATGAGTCGTATACAAATTCGAAATGCATTTGACTGCATTTTTCTCTTTCTCTCATGCCAACTCTCTCCAACGCGTCCATCCTATCGTTCTCCACGAATGCGTCCGCGTCGCGGTGGTAATCGAATTCCACGGATTTGCAATTATTTCGAAAGTTCACGTCCGACAGTAGGTTTAACGACCCGTACGTGATAACGACGGGCGTGCTCTGGAAATCTACGACGATCCGGCGTCCGGCGCCAGATGTATTTCCCATGTACGTGAGATTTGCCCTGATCACAGAGATGGAGAACCTTCGAATTAAGAATCCTTAAATATAATATTTTTTCAAAAAAAATTTGGAGACGAAGACATTTTATAAATCTGATCTGAGAATTTACACACTTCTCTTCCATTCGTAAAACTAGATTGCATGTGATGCATATATGTATTTGCATACTAAAAACAAGAGCGTATATGCGTGTATAGATAAATTAAAATAAATTTTAAAAAATTTAATTTGGAACAGTTTTATATTTAATTATCAATATCAGAAATTAAAGTCTTTAAAAGTTTTGACAAAGGAACTCTCAGGATTTCTCTCAAAGTTTAATCGCACTTGAGTTCCATTGAATTAACACATACAAGAACTACAAAAGTTTATGATATAAATTCATTTACGTACATATCTGTTATTAATTGCAATTAGTGTATTTATTTATAAATTTTGACAGCTTACAGATTATATCCAATTTTTGATTTTTTTGTTTGACTTCGATTCGTGTCTGTATTTTTGCATATTAAATTTGCTTCTATCGATATTTTTAAAGCCTTATTGTTTTCTTTCTTTCAATACAACTTTACGGAATGCGATTTGCGGAAAACGTACGAAATCATTCGATGACGCGAACATGTTATTTACTTATTGCTTTATCACAACTTCAAAATATAATTGACATATGTAACATAAATTGATATTTGATAGCGATTAATGAAAAGCAAATGACAACTTCATAAATTAATAACACGGTTAAACATTTATGAGAATCAGAGTTATGTTTAGAATATTTTTCCTGTTGATCGCAATCAGCCTGGTCACTCATAAGCTTTGAATTTTCGCGGATCACATTAAACTTTTAATTTTTTTTGTTCGGCGCTTATTCGCATTTTTGGCGAATAGCAAATTTGCTCTTGTCGATATTTCGAAAGTTTTTACTCTTCTTTTTCATTTACGTGTCTAGTATGCTTATCCGACGGAATACAAGATACAAATAAAAATATATGTCGCAAATATTTCGTAGAAAACAGACAAAATCAATCGGTGACGAAACAAACATTTTATTTACTTAATGTTCTTCTTTCTTCTAACAATTATTACAGTGCAGTGTTTATATTTATTTTACATTTTTAAACCAATATATTCTTTGAAGTTTTATTCACACATTGAAATTCTTTAATACATAAAAAAAACATAATTATCAATACATAAAAAATTATGTTTTAAAAATAATATTCTCATTTCAGATAAAACGTTTTGAATTGATGAAAAGTAACAATATAAGTCTAGATATATATCTATAGCTAAATTTTATTACATTTGAATGACTTTTATATAATCAAATTGTCATTTTCGCGACAATAGACACGAGTAATATTGTTTTATATATATATAATTCCTTTAGTACCCGATTTTTCCACTGTAGAAGAAAATTGAACTCATCAAAATTTCCCTTGGATATTTAAAATAATATTTCCGATTCTAATATTAAAAAAGAGAACTGCTTTCAGCGAAGATATAAACTTTTTCATGTAACACATATTCGCTGTTGCAAAAAATCCTGTATTTTGCAAGATATTTGAAATGACAGCGGAAACGAGAGCTAAAAACGTTTTAAATTTGTCGTTTGCACAGAGTGTCCTAAATATATATTGAAGTTTCTTTTAGTTCAAAATATTTTTACAGATTTATATAATTAATCTTTTCTGATAAAAATTTGATGATAAGCCATTATCAGGTATTATATTGTACAACTGCTGAAGATCTACTGTATGTTCAAAGACACGTATTTCGAAAGAGAATTTTTCTTATGTTGCTGCAAAGAAGTGACGTAATAACGCAATGCCGTGAACATATTATTACCTTCGTTACAATGGCGTTATTGCTTGCGGCGAGAACCTATTGCCCTTAATATATCGACACGAGCGGCGATCAATAATTCGACATGGTCGACGTTAAATCACCTGCTCGTTCAACTTTTTTTTCGCAAGACCATTGCACAGATTAAATATTGCAGCGACAGTGCATCGTGAAATCGCCAGGTTTAATAATGTCCGTTTGCATTCGAGCTTATTAAACGTCAACCGGGATCTCGGTAGTCAACAGATATATTTATTTAATCGAGCAGAACGAGAAAGTACGGCTTATGAAGTCAGGTGTTGCAGATAACGCGCGTTTATAATTCTTTCAAAATAATGACAATAATATAATTAAACACATGTGTCAGCGCAAAAAAATGCTTATAATTATTTTTATAATTTTTTACAAAAAGCTTGTTTTTTGTACTAGATAAGATCGATATTTTAATTACAACGGATTAAGTGAAGCTCTAGTAGATCGCGCGTTCCGATTTTATTAATTCCTCGTCTTGAACTTCGTTCAAAAGATAGACGTAATATAGATAGAATAACGTTAATGCAACCCCACCGCAACGATGCAAAATAACGCAAGTTGCTCCGTTTAAGAACGACCTTCCGAACCGCTTCCCTATCTCGTATCGCGTATAATCGGATTAAGGTAAGTTCTCCGATGCCTTCCTTTAAGTTCCGGTTAACTTTCTACGGGAATATTCGTGACGCTTGAGCGATCTGAACGCTTCAGTAACATCGTGGTTACATCGGAGTTTGCTTGTTGCATGATACGGCACGGTTATTATTTGTCTTCTTCTGTTTCTTTTAGATTTAGTTTTTTATAATCAGCAAGTCATCAGTTAGTCAACAAAAAAACCCAAAATATATGCTATAAAGAAGAAAAGATTCTAATTTTTTTCTATAATAAGTATAAAAAATGAACAATATTATACATATTATAATTAATATTAATAATTGCTTATTACAATAATGTGGTTATTACTTCTTTACGCAGTAAAAATAAAATTTCAAACAAAATACAATTTTAATATTTTTGGTTATTATCATATATATATAAACTTGTTACAATATTCTCTTCTTCGAAAGAGAAGACATTAAAAAAATTTGATTTTTTTAAATATATTGGAATATTGATCTAAAAGCGACACATCCGATATATCCGCTCGTTTCTATAACTTTTATACATCGTTTCTACCGCGTGCGTACGGGCAGCAAAATGAACCGATTTACAAAAGCGTTGCAAATTTACGGCATGCTCGTATATACATGTCGATGAAGGGATTATCATTGATTTGCGGTCGGCAAATTTGCGGGGGCGTCGGCTACCGAGGCGTAAATTTGCAACGGATTAATCGTGGGTGAGATGCGCATTGAAACGCACGCGCGTACAATACTTCTCGAATAATTGCCGTTTGTTCATTATTTCCTTTCCCTTCTGTGCGCAAAATACGACGCGGAAAATAATCGTGCTGGATGGTAAATGGTTCTCGGCTTGCTGAAATAATTTAATTCCCGATTAACAATGTTATTTTGCCAGCTAGACTGAATGATTTGCTAGTAATATCGTAGCATGGCCAAAAATTTTCGGCTTCTCATCAGCCTCACACCGATCAAACTCAATGTCCGTTTCAATTCTCACATTTCCGATTTTGATATCGATTCTTATTTCATTTTAAGCCGGATATAAAAGTACGAGATGGAATTTTTGCCGCGCCAGCAAAAGTGGATATTGACAATTAAGTTATTTGTTTTTAATCCACTTTATGACAATGTATTACATTGTTATCCATTATGTTTACATCGAGCATGGATAATTAGTCAAAAAATTGATTTAAAAAAACAAACGTCAGAAGAGAAAACTGTTTAATTAAAATTAACATTAAAAATTACAACCGACAGCAGTGAGGCAATATTATTTCGTTTACTCTAAAATAACAACTATGCGATACGTGGTTATGGACAACATCAAAATTCCGTCAATGTCAAACATCGCAGCCGACAGTGGTATTCACCGTGGCATTCGACGTATTAAACCATACGTGTTAAACCGTAGCGGTCGCAAACCACGGGCTCGTGAATTATTCCAAGCTCGACGTGCACAAATATGGTCGAGTCGAATATTCTTGTCGCCAGCAATTTATATAGTCTCGATGCTCTGATGGTTTATAAGACACCTGGAATTTTCGTCGCGAAACAATGTCTGTCGCTGTCACTTTCAGTGGCGCATTACGCGATTACGTTCAGAAACATCCAAGTGAATGAACGTAAATTTCGCCGATTTTCGTCGAGAAACACCACCGGGGGATTTATATTGCATTTGCCGGAGAATCAAGAGACAAAGTCGCCAACAAATTAGTGTTAACGTGAGTTGAAACAAGCTAGAATCGACAAATACAAGCGATTCTTTTTTCTAACAGAGAAAGACATATGGTCAATGTAGTAATTGACATGTAATCGTCCAATAAAATCTAATTCTAATAAAAAATTGAATAAAAATCAGTTTTTGTTCATTATTATTTTGAAGCACAATATAAATTCCTTCTCTTCTCATTAGCAAAAAAAAAACGAAAATCTAAAAAATATATAATTTATACAATAATATAATAATTTATATATACAATAAATTTTATTTTACAACTTTTTTTGCATAAATAGATTTTTTAAATAAAGAGATTTTATTATATGGCAGTATCACATATATATTATTAATCGCATTCTTTTATTTATTTTGTAAATTTGTAAATGAATGATTCACGTCAATAACACATCAATATTATCAATGTCTATCATAATATTTAGTTTGCTAAACGATATACATCACAAATAAAATATTTAATAGATTGCATTTTGATACTGTTTGATTGCTAGAGTTCAATTTTGCGTTTACGCAAAACAAAACGAGATTCCCGGTGCAGAGCACATCACGTTCGGATCGTTCTGTGCACACAAAAGATACGTATCTTATCTGACAGATTGTAAATCGCGCCCGCGGCGAGTCGCGAATATTCATGCGGTGTCTCCATGCGATTTGCATTTATCGTGTCCCGCTCGCGAATTATTAACGCGAAGCCTGCTAGGCATTTGCCGATCGATAAGCGAATTCTCTATCCCAACGCTTACACATCTCGAGAATTTCCCAAGTGTTTGACTACCCGCCCTTCAAGTTCCATGAAGAATCGACACCGGATATCCCATGGGAAAAAATAGTTTTATCGCTCTCGAGAAATCGCGCAGCGCTAACCCGACTCAACCCAAATTTTACGACGCCATTCCCGACCGACCATTAACGTTACAACAAGGCCAATCGTGAAGCTCTAGCTTTCTTTATTTAACTGTTACTTTCCGTCTCTGTATCATAAATCTGTGCACTCTATTATGACAAACATGAGATATTTAATCGCTGTTAATCGAGTTTCTCTTTGCATTAATATTCTAAATATCTTTTTAAATATATTATTATTAATATTTAGAATACCTGAA
>NW_021849211.1:1193929-1195405 GCF_003651465.1 Formica exsecta
AATTTTTTAAATTTATTAAAAATTTAATTAATTAAAATCATATTGATTTCACCAGACAACGTCAGTAATTATGAGTTAATTGGTATAAGTTATTTATTTAGCTTGATAATACAGTTTTTATTTGAATCAGTAGAATTTGTCTAAAATTTCTATAGTAAAAGCGTGTGATTTCAATTTAAATTAAATATAGGGAGAGATTATTTCGATCTATTATGTATTGTTACAGATCATTATCGACTATTGTTCACAGTTTCGTTCCACTAGATTGAAACATGAAATATTAATTAATGCTGATCGCATCTAAAGTTTATAATTATATACGTATCAAATTCTAATTAACTTATAAATGTTAGTAATTATGCTAACGCTGCAAATCAACGCCATTAATCAATAATAAATTTATTAACTTACTATCACGATAATATCAATTAATTTCTCTTTGCAGAAATTGCAAATTAAAATTTAACTCTCGTAGAGGTGCAAATGAATGTTCGTTCATTATACAAAATCTCGTTGAGTGAGGGAAGTAGATATAAAGTTGGCAAAAATGCTGCAACAAGAAATAGCATCAGTTCCACTTTTTTTTTTTTTTTTTTTTTGCTCATGCCGAGAAAACGTGTAACGCTAATAATTTCTAAACCTTACGACTTGAACAGTTTGGTAGAACTAACTATTTATTATCGCGAACATTCGGAGTAGAAACAAAAAAGTAGTTCAAAAGCAAAAGCAATTGTGGCGAGATCGGTCGAAGAAGAGCAGCCAAGACAGTAGTGAAAGTAGATGTAATGCCCGACATACGCGTCTCTGATATGAAATATAAAACGAAAAGATTTTATAGTATACGTCACTTCGCAACCCGACTTACCATATATCAACTGCACTTTTTTAGAATGTTATACGTGCTATCTTTATTTTCCCGTAATGCGGAGTGCATTTTCGCTCGGCTGGTTGAAGCGGAGCCGCATAAAGCTGCTTTACGCTAAAATCAATCCGATCGACACAGGTTTCGTTCGCGGTTTACGTAATTCGAGATAGGTCCTCGCCAGTTTGTGATGTAGACCTGAGTAAATCCGGTTTTGTATAATCTGGGTTAACATGCAAAATATCAAGATAAACGTTTGGCCAGCAAGTTTAGCAAATTTGTACAAAAAAATATTTTTTTGTCGACATCAAAGAACGGAAATGTCAATATTCGCGCTTTGAAACGGAAAAGTTCAATCATATTGGAATTGACGCCACACACACGCAATTGATATTTTCTTATTTCTAGGAAATTTCTTTCAGCTTTTGTTTTATTTTAGAGTAGTCAGTTTAATTTTAACAAAAAAATTTTAAATCAGTTTTTTGACAAACATAAATATTTGTATATATAATTCGGAAATTTCTTGTTTTATTTTAGAGTAGTCAGTTTAATTTTAACAAAAAAATTTTAAATCAGTTTTTTGACAAACATAAATATTTGTATATTTTGTATAT
>NW_021849211.1:1199846-1216908 GCF_003651465.1 Formica exsecta
TAGTTATAATTTAAAAAATTTATAAATTTTCGTAAGCAAATTTTAATTGTTTCAGAAATGATTAAATCCAATTTTTATAAACTTGTATATTTGGCAGATTTATTACAAATTTATTATTAAACCCACCAAAAAATTTTTTTTACATTTTTTTTATTTTTGCATTTAAAAGTATATCTTTTCCGATTGTACCATTCAAACAAATTACAAGTATTTGCAATTACAAGCATCTGTAGCATTTAAACATTCGGATGTGTAAGCCCCAATTTAACTGTCTCATTATCACGCAAGCAAGTCCATTAAAAATTCGCAACTTGATTAAACCTTTCTACGGCATTTCCATGGAAATTAAGTTATAGTCCAATACTGTCGCTGTGTGATACAAGCAACATGAGAACAGACGGCGTAGCCCTTTGGCGAAATAGATTAACATTGTCGATACATCGTCGATGTCGATCAACGTCCGTGACACAGGAATGCATTTGTCGCAGCTATATCTGTTAGTGGGATAGTATTACGCGACCATCGATACGAATAGTTTTGCACAGGTTACAAGATATAATTAGTAACAAAGATGAGATACACTAAACGGATCAAAAATTTGCATAATTTATTTAAAACAAATTGATATTTTGCTCAACTCGATACTTTATGTACAATATCGATATTTTTCAGCAAGTTATTAAGGTGAACATATTTTTTAAAATCTATTATCTTTTAGAAAAAAAAATCAAAAAATCCGAAAATATTGATAAACATATTATTCACATGCCATTTATTAACATTTTTTATTAACTTATAACTTACATTTTTTATTAACTTATAATTTACATTTTTTATTAATTTATAATTTTAATTATATAACACTAATACATAGTTGGGCTTTATTCATCTATTAATTAAAATGAAGAAAAGGATCGATTATCCTGAACCTTTGATCGATAATTTTGTTAATATATTTTATTATTACGAATAATATGCAATTTTTTTCTATTAACGACGTTTTCAGAGGTCTTTATTTTATTATTGCTTTGAAACATTTGATAGTACTGTTGATACTATCGATACATATTATATTTCATGATCAGTATCAATTAGTAAACGCTCTAATATATAGCAGCATCAAATTTCGAAATCAAGTACTCTATATTTTGATATCAATGTGATTTTCCTAAATAAACGTTTGATAAGTGAATTAAATAAAAATCAGTGTTATATATTAAATTGATTCCATCACTAATCGTAATTGCAGCCGATATCGCAGTGGCATATATTGACCATAATTTCGGCAAAGGAATGCTTAGTCTACGAATATGATGGGACTTAGAGGGCCATAAGCGAGGCTCGTTGAAAACCCCTTAGTTTTCCATTATACTCCTTATCCACCTTTTGTTCTCTCTTCCGCAATAACCCTCATTCTCCGTTCTCGTTTGAGCTAATAACGACGAACATGATCCACATTAGACAGCTCTCTGCTGCTTCGAGTGCAGGAAAGTTGAGCGTGTTGCGAGTAAGCTTCCGTCGTTCTCCATTATTACCGAGGAGATACTTAAAAATCGCTAGTTTTATGAGAGTTTGCATAGCTTGAGAGCTTCATCGTGCGCAAATGTCTTATCAGCAAATATTGTGATTAGAAAAAAAAAACAATAGATCAAAGCAAGTATATATATATACGAAATATCGGGACAATTAGTAAGTTGCAAACATTTGACAGACATTAAATATAATTAAAAAAAAAAACAAAAAAGTATAAAATTTTTAAAAATATTAATTGTATGTAGAACATAAATATTGTATTATTATTTGATATGAAATAGCCACAGAGAGAGAAAGAGAGGGAAAGAAAAAGAGCTACAAGTCTTTTAACAGTATCTCGTCGATATTACCATATTTATAATCGCAGTTATAGACTGTAACATTAAGTTATTATGTTATACCGACAACTGTACTATAAAATGTAAAATACACGCCAATACCATATAAAGATATTAGGATATAAAGTTTATAAATTTATAAGTAAGTTTATATACAATTTATATTATTGCATACTGTATATTTAATTGCTGATACGACTGTTATACTAAATATAAATTTGTATATAAATACTATTGTGTATATAAATAAAATAACATATAAAAAAAATTGAAACTGTAATAATATATCATTTTGTATTAAAGTATCAATCTTGCTGAAAATGAAAGATAATTTATTTGCAACTAAATCAGAGCTTTATTTTCTACAAAAGTGGCACAATAAAAATGCAATAAATGCATTGGATAGTAAAGAGGATAGAAGATGAAAGGCAGATGGTGGTGCATGAAACGGGAGCGGATGAATTGATTCATTCGTATCCGACGCGATACTTGATCGATTATCGAAATAATGAACGCCAGTCTCAGCGACATGAAGAGCCTATTGCGGTGCATTCACTGCTTTCGAGGAGCGAACTATTAATACGGTTGCATGCGCTTTTTTTCTGTTACAGATCTGCCTCGTGAATGAACGCGAGATGGACGTTTGAATCGAAGCCGTCATGGCCCCGTTCCTATTGATCCTGCCGCTACTGGCGTCATTGATACACCCGATCGGTAAGTGAGGCTCTTCTTCAATGTTCCGTTCGCCGGAAAATGCAATGACGTCGGGATAAAAAGCGGAGCGCTGCGTCCTGAAATACGAATCTCTCTCGCTTTCAGTGGCGCTCTTTGAAAATTGCGCATCTGGTTGACTAGAGTCGATAATTAATTGACATGTTAAACAAATTACCGTGATTAACGAGCGCCCTCGTTCGCGTAGCACGGATTGAAAATCTTACGGTCGAGATCGAAAGATGCAGCAAATTGCAATGCATACACCTCGCATTTATCTCGCAAGTTGTTGAGATGTAAATTTTTATCTAGCAATGATATCGCAATATTATTAGTTTATTAAATTAAATAAGCTCAGCATCAATAAACAAGAACAATACCATACATTCACTTACACCTTGCATTTATCTCGCAAGTTGTTGAGACGTAAATTTTTATCTAGCAATGATATCGCAATATTATTAGTTTATTAAATTAAATAAGCTCAGCATCAATAAACAAGAACAATACCATACATTCACTCTTAAAAAAAGCATGTTAAGTCCAATATTAACTTGCGTACAAATTAAAGCCAAATAGCAAATATAATGTAAAATATTTTAAGTGGATATAAGTAACTCTTCTTTAAATGCATATAAAATATATTATATAATAATAAATCGTAAACCCGAAGTAATTAACACAACGATAAGCTCATAGTAAATAAAAAGTTTTGGCAGCAAAATAACAATCAATAACATATTCGGCCTTGGCGGCATATAGCACTCTGTTGTTTACGTGTTACGGCCTTGTCATTATTATTTTACGGCGACACTTGAACAGTAATGTAGTAGTGTGCGAGACGCTCCGTCAAATTCCTTTTCTGAATGCGATCGCGACAAGTATCGGAAAATGTGAGCAATGAGCAGTGACAAATTATAAAAGTTATAAAAGAAAATAACTAATAGTTAAGAAGAACATGATAAAAGATTTACGTCCAGAAATAGTCGCTCATTTCTATCCAAAGAAAAGACACACGGCTACGACTAACTTTCTCAATCAGTAGACTCAGCCCGATCGACTATTGGCTCGTTTGTATTCATGATGAGAAAGTCGGAGCTATCATTTTTCCGCATACTTTTGTTTCCCTCAAATAAATTCATATCTTGACCTGGCTAATATAACACATTTTTAGTTCATCTAATCTATATATTTTAATCTAAATAAAATATATATTTAATATAAAACTATCTTTCTCTTGAATAGCCTGAATAATGTGTTAAAAAATTGTTATAATAATTGCAAATTAATTAGATATGACACACATAATTGAAAGATCTAGCGGAATATGAAATATAAACGAAGAAAATAATGATCGTAAAAGAGAGATATTTTTTAAAAAATTATTACTTTCTTAACAAATTTATTTACTTCTTTAAGTACATTTAGAGAAATATCATATGATGTTAAATAAAAGATTGAAAAATATTGTCATAAAATTTACTCGTATAAATTTTAAAAAAATATGTTAACTTGCATGTGGAAGTGTTAAAGCTAGCTGAATGATAAATCTTATTAATTTATCACAAGTTTTTATTTCTATGCTTTCCTCCCATCTCTCCCCTTCTTTATATTCAAAAATCCATGAGACCATAAAATAAAAATTTTGGAAATACATCTATATATAAATATTTAACTGCGTATATCAGTACCAATATATTTTGTTTTTCTTTATACAAACCACAATTCACAAATGGAGCAAATAAAAGCAGAAATTCTGAATAACATGTAGTGGCACTGTACACGCTATATTACATTGTCTCGCTTACGTTAACACAGATTTATCACCATACGCGTATCTAGGACGAAACTTTAGCTTGACTTAGCCCATTTTCAGGAATATACTGTATGTATGAAAACCGCGATGAAAGCAAACGCTTTTAACTGCAAGATGTTAGTAGTTAATTTATGATGTGTAAATCTTAATGCTTCTATATAAAATGGAAATATAAATGTTAGAACTTAGCGAGGTCATTTAACCGACGAGATGACAAGATGCTATTAATCGAATAGCTTGCTATAAACATATTTACTATGACATCTTAATAATTGAATATCGTAAAACAATAATTGTAATAATAATTATTGAAACGTGTCAATGTAAAAATAATGAAACATTATATGTCGAATATTATAATCTCCTAAATATGGTATCTCATAAATATGGTAATCGAATATAAAATTTTTATTTAATTTCGAATAAACCATAGTTCTCCAAAAATTATATTTTTAATAAATTTCTCGTTGATAGGTAAAAGAACTTTTTAAACTCAAACGTTCCACGTCTCCTTTTTGTAACTCACTATAAAGTTAACATTCCGCGCCTTTCATTGGACGATAAGAAATTCCATGCTATCAAGTATCCCGAACAAATCGATCCCCGATACTACAAGAAAGGCTTTACCTTGCACGCGTCGGGATCATTCGAGATTCCAACAAGATATAGCCAGACCTGGTCCTTACCATGATAATGCATGGCGCTACAGCAATCGTGAGAAGAAATACGAGAGGGGCTAACGCAATTTATTGCATCCCGCAAATATGATACGCGCGGGGAGGAAGGAGGGAAAGGGAAAATAGTCGGGAGAAACGATTGCGGTAGAACTGCAAAATTCCGGCGCAACGTGCGCCTCATTTCAAACGTCGACATCTAAATCGTAAAGCTCCGTGCAGGGTATATTCCAGGAAAACGTTCATTCTTTAGTAGGTCATAGGACCTCGTCGGGTTCTTGACTTGTTTCCTTACAATTATACATATATTACACGTGCACCTGCAATTATACACGTGCGGATTATGCAGTCTGCGTATTGCATCAACGCACGCTTTTCTTCTCTCTCTTAATCCAGCAAAAATTTGTTTATACAATTACTTATTTTATAAAGAGATATTTTGATATTTTTTACATTTTTCTATTCCCATTTTCAATAAATTACTGCAATCAATGCACTTCAATAAATAAGCGTGTGAAAGAAAAATGAAAAATATTCAAACATTCAAAAACAGAATTATATTTTATGAAATATATAAACAAATTTTATAGACTTGAGTTTTGAAATTAATAACATTTTATGTTCGTCTAAATAAACTATCGTATTCATTAATAATGTTTTTGAAAAAATAATTTTTAGTATGATTTAACGTCTATCGACAACTATGTCTATCAAGTTATCTTATATTGCCTCTAATAAAACCGTAACATCACAAAACAAGAGAAGAAAACCAACGAACTGTAAAGAAAACATCGTTTCTGACAAGATGGAAGCTGAAAGCAACGGAAATGTGCACAAGTAAACGAAACTGTCGGTGTTGCTTAACTGAAGTACACAGTGAGTGCCGTAATGACGAGCAAACTTAATTTGCACAATCAGCCCTACAGAACCGAATATATCCCGCCATTATCTACCATCCTACTCAAAAGAAGTGGTACTTATAGCAAATTACAATTAAACTAATCCACCAAAAAACATTAGAAAATAAAATTGTCCCTTTATTTTTCAAATTTTATTGTTTGCAACTTTATCATTAAAATCCGAAAATTGCCGTCTTAAAATCTCTGTTAAGAATACAAAATCAAGATAAAAAAATTATTAATGGAACATAATTCTTTTAAACAATAAATTAGAATTTAAGGAATATTTAATAAACAATAATTCTAAAACGTTTTTATTGTAGAGTCTTTTAATTAATATTTTATTTATATTCCACATTTTTTGGATACATTTTTTTTTACTTGATAAATTGAAAAGATCTGTCTTAATTATTTCATGATAAAATGATAAAGTTGCTGTCAATTAGATTAGCAAATTACCTCTAACTAACTGCCACCGCGCAATGTGCTTTTTGCACAGACAAACTAATAGGAGTTAATTACTGCGGAGCACGTAGTAGTTTCTTTCCTAGCAGCTATAGTCAATAATAGGACTTGCGGTGGTTAGGAATGAAACCGCAACATGAACATTCCAGTTTAACGGAACAGTTTTGACATATAAATTTGTATAACTGCAAAATTTTTAATACAAATTATATTTTTAGCAACATAGAAATAGCGATAAAAAAGAATTAACCTCCAATATTACAAAATTATATTGTAAAATAGCACATAAAGTATTTTTTTAAACAAAATAAGTTGTTAATTTAATAATTTTTTTAATACAAAAATAAACTACAGCAATATATGTATATTTATCTATATAATTATATCAATATGATTTCGGATTTTACACATAAAATTATAAATAAAATTTTATTTTAAATTTTTTAAGGTCGTCTAAAATTGACTTTAGATTCAAATGCCTGCAACTTAAATAATATTGATTGCATTTGCGTGCAAATAACATGTGTCTGCTTTACTAGAAGAGACATGCAAGCCAAGCCAACGTCCGAGAATTTAATATCCCATTAATTGCGAATATATTGTAAGAGAATCGAGAGGAAACGATATTGAATCCCACCGTCATAACTTTTTAATCGTGGCGCAATTTGAAATGGCATCACGGCGTTTTGATTACATCGATATCATGTGCGTTTCAACCTATATGGTATATTTATCACTGCTACAGAAACATTTATTTTCAAGACCCTGCTATTACCAAACAATAATAATTTATATTGAATGAAGCCAAGTAAAACTGGTATATTTTGAAAATTATTATCATTAATAGTCGCTATATATCTGTAATAATACAAAATAAGGAATTATATAAAATTTTAAAAAACAAAGCAAAGAAAAGAAAAAGAAAAAAGGGAGATAAAAAGAGAAGAAAAAAAAGATATGCAAGTTAAAATAAATTACCGTCATTTTCCATTTTTTGAAATATTATTAATTGAGTTCATATTTTATGTTTATTGACTAATTTGCTATTTAATTTACTATACTAATTTATTATTAAAGAGCAAAGATTGATCACATGATATCGAGTTGACACAAGCGTGATGTATTTCATACAAAACCTGTATCCATTGATAGATCAGAAAGTTCATTCGATCTACCTTTCGATCACTGAATATTTTGTAAATATAAACTGTGCGATAGTCTATAAAAATATTGTTCGCGTGCAAACTACCAATATTCTGTGAAATAAGATATAAGATATGTAGTTGTATATATAAAAAAAAGTATGTATCCACATATTTTTTTTTAAGCGTCAATTTAGAATTACAGCAGATATTTCGATGAAAACTCAATTATATTCGTACAATATTATTCGTCAGATCAGTTAAAACGCTTGAACTTTCCAGCAAAACATTTCAGCTTGAAAACTCGAACAGACATGAATATTATTTGGATAACAACTGTTATTGAGATTTTATCGCACGAAGTTGTAATACATATTACATGTGACGCTACTTTCCATTTAAATATTTTTATAAAATGCAATGTTTTACAATATCGATAAGTTTTATACGCGCGCGTTATAAAAAATATAATATGCATAAAATACGGCATATTGTGAAACATAATATAAAACTTTTGTATAACGTGCTGTGCAATTGTATTGTATTGTACAAGAAAATATTGATCCTATTATCAAGAATTTCACTTCTAAAATATACTCCTATATATATTTTAATGGGTATCAAATATACATATATGTCACATTGCACATATCAAAATTTTCGAACCCTCTACGATACATCGACCAATTTTATATTTCAGTTATTAAATTGGAGAAAAGATGGAGATATCAAGATCGTATCTCAGTTTTTATTAAATTTCCGCTAATAGGCAAATCATTTTTTTTAAAATTAGTGATTTATCTAAAATCATTGCCCTAAATCAGCAGATTACGAAAAGGTTTTCAAAACAGTTTTGAAAGAGTTTCGAAATAATGGTTGCCGTAACGTATTAAAACCCGTTTCGTCTAAATAGATCTTTAGACACGCTGACGGCTTTCCTATGTGCGCACGAGACCTTTGTGCGACGGTGGTCAAAGCCCTTTCGTTATCGATCGTGTCTCTATCGTGAGTTGTCGGCAACTATAACCGCTGAAGTTGATCAATGGAGCGATAGAATCACGACAAGGCGCACAAATGTATTAATGCATGAAAGACTGTATATATACACGAGGCGTAGATTAGACGATTTCCCTTCGCAAAGTGAATTCAATTGCACTATTTTTAGAATTTATTGCGCATACATTATTATATTACGAATGTACGCTTAATAAAGCTGCCATTCCACATTTTTTGGATACATTTTTACTTGATAAATTGAAAAGATCTGTCTTAATTATTTCATGATAAAATGATAAAGTTGCTGTCAATTAGATTAGCAAATTACCTCTAACTAACTGCCACCGCGCAATGTGCTTTTTGCACAGACAAACTAATAGGAGTTAATTACTGCGGAGCACGTAGTAGTTTCTTTCCTAGCAGCTATAGTCAATAATAGGACTTGCGGTGGTTAGGAATGAAACCGCAACATGAACATTCCAGTTTAACGGAACAGTTTTGACATATAAATTTGTATAACTGCAAAATTTTTAATACAAATTATATTTTTAGCAACATAGAAATAGCGATAAAAAAGAATTAACCTCCAATATTACAAAATTATATTGTAAAATAGCACATAAAGTATTTTTTTAAACAAAATAAGTTGTTAATTTAATAATTTTTTTAATACAAAAATAAACTACAGCAATATATGTATATTTATCTATATAATTATATCAATATGATTTCGGATTTTACACATAAAATTATAAATAAAATTTTATTTTAAATTTTTTAAGGTCGTCTAAAATTGACTTTAGATTCAAATGCCTGCAACTTAAATAATATTGATTGCATTTGCGTGCAAATAACATGTGTCTGCTTTACTAGAAGAGACATGCAAGCCAAGCCAACGTCCGAGAATTTAATATCCCATTAATTGCGAATATATTGTAAGAGAATCGAGAGGAAACGATATTGAATCCCACCGTCATAACTTTTTAATCGTGGCGCAATTTGAAATGGCATCACGGCGTTTTGATTACATCGATATCATGTGCGTTTCAACCTATATGGTATATTTATCACTGCTACAGAAACATTTATTTTCAAGACCCTGCTATTACCAAACAATAATAATTTATATTGAATGAAGCCAAGTAAAACTGGTATATTTTGAAAATTATTATCATTAATAGTCGCTATATATCTGTAATAATACAAAATAAGGAATTATATAAAATTTTAAAAAACAAAGCAAAGAAAAGAAAAAGAAAAAAGGGAGATAAAAAGAGAAGAAAAAAAAGATATGCAAGTTAAAATAAATTACCGTCATTTTCCATTTTTTGAAATATTATTAATTGAGTTCATATTTTATGTTTATTGACTAATTTGCTATTTAATTTACTATACTAATTTATTATTAAAGAGCAAAGATTGATCACATGATATCGAGTTGACACAAGCGTGATGTATTTCATACAAAACCTGTATCCATTGATAGATCAGAAAGTTCATTCGATCTACCTTTCGATCACTGAATATTTTGTAAATATAAACTGTGCGATAGTCTATAAAAATATTGTTCGCGTGCAAACTACCAATATTCTGTGAAATAAGATATAAGATATGTAGTTGTATATATAAAAAAAAGTATGTATCCACATATTTTTTTTTAAGCGTCAATTTAGAATTACAGCAGATATTTCGATGAAAACTCAATTATATTCGTACAATATTATTCGTCAGATCAGTTAAAACGCTTGAACTTTCCAGCAAAACATTTCAGCTTGAAAACTCGAACAGACATGAATATTATTTGGATAACAACTGTTATTGAGATTTTATCGCACGAAGTTGTAATACATATTACATGTGACGCTACTTTCCATTTAAATATTTTTATAAAATGCAATGTTTTACAATATCGATAAGTTTTATACGCGCGCGTTATAAAAAATATAATATGCATAAAATACGGCATATTGTGAAACATAATATAAAACTTTTGTATAACGTGCTGTGCAATTGTATTGTATTGTACAAGAAAATATTGATCCTATTATCAAGAATTTCACTTCTAAAATATACTCCTATATATATTTTAATGGGTATCAAATATACATATATGTCACATTGCACATATCAAAATTTTCGAACCCTCTACGATACATCGACCAATTTTATATTTCAGTTATTAAATTGGAGAAAAGATGGAGATATCAAGATCGTATCTCAGTTTTTATTAAATTTCCGCTAATAGGCAAATCATTTTTTTTAAAATTAGTGATTTATCTAAAATCATTGCCCTAAATCAGCAGATTACGAAAAGGTTTTCAAAACAGTTTTGAAAGAGTTTCGAAATAATGGTTGCCGCAACGTATTAAAACCCGTTTCGTCTAAATAGATCTTTAGACACGCTGACGGCTTTCCTATGTGCGCACGAGACCTTTGTGCGACGGTGGTCAAAGCCCTTTCGTTATCGATCGTGTCTCTATCGTGAGTTGTCGGCAACTATAACCGCTGAAGTTGATCAATGGAGCGATAGAATCACGACAAGGCGCACAAATGTATTAATGCATGAAAGACTGTATATATACACGAGGCGTAGATTAGACGATTTCCCTTCGCAAAGTGAATTCAATTGCACTATTTTTAGAATTTATTGCGCATACATTATTATATTACGAATGTACGCTTAATAAAGCTGCCTCATATATACAAATATTACAAAAATATATATTCACATTTTGTCATATACATGGGTCGAAAAATGCTTTCTTAAAAAGTTAGCGCCCAAAAACCTCTAAAATCACGGTTATTTTTTACATTTTTACAAATATCAGGGAAAGTATGCGTTTTTTAACAAAAATTTATACAAAATATTTATATAAATCTATATAATACTATATACTCTCTCTCTCTTTCACTTGTTGTATATATTAAAGATTTCCTACATACACAGGGGGAAATTCTGAACGCTGAGTTACTTACATAAATATATATAATATTCTGCATGGCAATCATTTGCAAGACAAGTAACTTTGTGCGATTATTCGCGCGTATCCCGTCACCGCGCGTAAAACACCGGCGATCGTAATTAAAGCGCGAGCGGATGATTAATCCCCCGATACGAAATCGCGAAGTGTAATCTTGACGCGGAATGTAACGGCGAGCCCTTTATACATCGCCCTCAGCCTTCAGTATATATACCATGCCTTCTCTATCCCGCTAGCTGTCGTATTCGAAATGCAACCACCGGCGTCGGTTGCAACTAGGTCGCCGGCAATTACGCTAGTTATTCACTCGGTTATTCGGAAGTAAAGCGGGGTGGAGAGAACGAGATTATCGCGGTAGGCTCGGAATTTAAGATTTGCCGTGCATGTACAAGCCGCAAGGGGTTGTCTCCATCCTTTTTCGCGACGTCACCTTTTCGCTTACGGGGCTGCTGCATTACTGAAACATTTTAAATTGCATTTCTCTCTCCTGTAGCTTTTCTGAAAATTCTATCACTAATTTGTCACTGCTAACAATAAGAGCAAAACAGAATTACGCTTTAGAATTACGAGATTCTAAAGTCTCGGAAGAGTTTTATCTGAACACAATGAGTTTACTTACAAAATATCCAAACTGTCACTTAAGTGAATAAATAATGATAAATAAATTTTTTCTTACACACGTATACACGCGGGCACATATAAACTATTAATATAAAGTTAATAATAATATTATAATTTAATTATTTAATAATTTTATAAAATTATTTATATGGTAATTATATTAATTAATAAAAATTTAATCAATTTACTCTTAACATTAAATTGTAATCAACTGTAAGTGGATGAAAATTATTTTCAATAAAACCGTATCCGAGGCATATTGCTTCATATATTCATGTACATGCTTCACTAGTAATGTTGACCGCATACAGAGTCAGGCGATGTGCAAACCTGTTGACAAGCAACCAGAAGCAACACCTGTGCCATTGGTGTAATAATCTGTCGCGCTATATCACGGCGCAACCTCGTCAATTTGATATATGTGTGAACCATAAAATACATCTATATTCCAAGACTCGAACTTTGATTCGAATAAGATAGATAGTACGAAGATTATAATAAGTAATATCAAAATGCAAATGATAAATATTGCAGTTGAAAATAACGCATGATAAAAATATTGAGCTTGCATATTGATATATATATAAATCTTTATTAATCATTTATCATTTTTATCAAAATATTAATGTTTTCTTTGCTAATAAAATTCATATTTATATTGTAAGACAAAAACATATGGCTCTATTCTTTTAAGAAATGAGAGGAATTGCCTTTTCTCAAAAAGAATTTTCTTATCATTTTTTATAATTTTCGAAAAAACAGCTTGTAATACTTTACGTAGACCATCCTGTACATATTTAGTACGACTTAATTTTTTCTATCATCGTTTAATCTATTGACATTTCTTGATCTTTGCTACAATATTACGACATTAGCAACGTTCCATATAACAATTTCGCATGATGCCTATATTTCGATTTACGACACTGTTCGAAGTTGGTACATGGAAGGTCGACAAGGGAAGTTTCGACATATTCATGTACTAAAAGGCCAGTAATCTCATAGTGGAGAATATATAGCGCGGAATATCTCGAGTTGTCAAATTATCATCCTGCATATGCATAAGCGCGACGGCGATGTAATGTATATCTAAAAGCGCTTTATACTTTCTGAACACGCAGTGTAGCTTAACACAGCAATTTCCGACAACATTGGCTATTCTGTATAATTATGTATTTCGAAAATTACAACGGCTTCATTACACTTGTATTGCGGACATACTATATATATCGCGTATTTTTTATAAATAATTCTTAAATCAACTTTAAAATTTTTCCATTTTTAAATAAAAATGGTAAATTATTCTTATTCGTGCTATTTCTTAATAAAATTGTTAATAATATGCTAAAATGTATCGTATTATATATCAAAAAAAAAAAAAAACTTAATTCATTGTTAGCTTATGTATGAAAATTTTACGAAGTATACGAGATACTCCAGAACGATCGCTATTTTTCCTTCTTTCAGATTCGACCATGCGAGAAATACATTACAAAAGACAATTTATTCGAGTTACTTCTCTTACGATATTCCACAACCGATAAAATAGCATTTTCGGTATGTTTTATCACTGCGAGATACATAGTGCACGCAGTCGCATAGGCATTGTCCAATGCATTTCGAATGAGCTGACACGGAAACTGGCTGCCCCACGATGCGCGCGAGCGATATAATATTTTTAACACATTCGGTCATAAAAATTCCATCTAGCGTCGACACTCGACCGAAAGCGAATTTCTCGATCTTGCGAAGCCATTCGATGCGCCAAACGTCACCGGCACAAACTCGACGCGACGTCGACGCCGTATAATATTCTCGGACCGACGCGATTCGGTTTACGATGGTGGCTCACGAAGTCGTTGCACATACGTTACACGACGGTAACTGGTCCGGGGAAACTGCATGAACCCGCGGGACCAACGACACATGGACGGACAAGCCGCAAAACGGCATTGTTGTCCTTGGAAAGCGATTCACGGTGTAAATCGAGAGAAAACCGTACGAGTTTCCGCGAGATGGAACACAATCGCGGAAAAGCGCGATATGTACGGAGTGCCGGAAGCGAATCAATCCCCGGTGGAAAAGTTTCGGCTGTTTCCGAAGCGAGTTAAACTTTGGCAATACCGAAGCGCGGGACAAACTTGCGACACCTACTTACGGACCTTCGCCAATTCATTCTCCTGCTCGTTCGACCGTTCGCACTTTGACGCTCGTGTATTAAAGTCAACGCGAGTAACGAACAACCACGTTTTCGTCGACCGAGCAAGATAAATATCAATAAGAAGTGGCAGGAAAGAGATTATCTTCCAGAAAAAACACGATGTAACACAAAATAATATATACTTAATAAAAAATAAAAATATTCATGTATAAGCTATTTTTCTTACTAATTTAACAAAAGATTAATATGTGAAATGATAATTCAATTGTATGTTAATTAAGATCTTATTTAAAATATTTAATTGAGCTTAAAAATCAAAAATATTCTAAACATTTCTTATTAGGGATTTTTAGTAATTAATTGAATTAATTATTTTTGCTATTAAAACAATACAGCAATACATTTACAATATTTATAGTATTTACAGTACCATTTTTGCAAATTTATTCTTATTTTATTCATTCTATTTCTTTTACTGCTTGTGTCGCTTATATCCAATTTTTCAGTTTTCATTAAATCTTATCAATGGATTTTTCTTATCTATTAAATTCTTGTAATGCAAAATCAACGCAGTAAAATTTATCTTTAATATATACATTTTACATCTTTAATATCTTCTTTAAGTGCGCTTCAATAATATACTCTTGAAAAAATTTCTTTGTCATTAAAACCCTCCGTACCAACGATCACGGATAATTGATACATACTTTGTGTTTATAATACCACGATATTATTCTCGTAATGACGCCGAGAGATATCGTCTTGTAAGCCCATTATAAATACTCTATCGATAGCAGAGAACCGATATTGCGCCAATATATAGCTAACTGTTCGCCCACTATTTTAGTACGCTGTGTCGGATAACATACAGCGCTGAGATTACTGAGAACGTAACGTTCGAACACAATTTCCTCTTGTCTCTTTATTCATCGTTTGCAATATACATGAATGCGAACTCGAAGGCGAACTGGTGTGATATGTAATACTCTACGCAGCTATTACCGATTCAGTCGAGTCTAATCTGAACTAATCATACACATGTATGGCAACATAATCTTCAATATCCTCAGTCTATATTGAATGTAGATAGATGTAAACACCAAAGGGAAAGCTGGAACGCTTTAGTCCAAACATGCGCGTGTTGACTGCTCAAATGACTTCTTGCAATAATGAAAATGTAAACATACGTGTCAGAATTTCGTAGCAACGCCGATCCCATCAACAAAGCAGAACCAGGCGAGCTAAATTTCAATCTGCTAATTGTAATTTTCAACGTCAAGTGTCTTGGCAATAAAGTTTCACGTTAAATTTTTTATTAAGACAAGATTCAATTGAGAACAAAGTTTCGTTAAAATTCTTAAATATCTTTAAAAAATATTTTTCTTCGCTAAAGTTCTTTGATATTATACAAACTTTGCAACAGAAAGTCTCCATTAAAAATACTATATAGATATAAAATGCACGAAAAATAGCCAGCTCCTCGCTAAAGAAAAAACGTCATAAAATTATTTATAATTGAAACAATATGTAATAATTGCGCGTACTCACGTATTAATAATGAAATTTTAATGAAACACACGCACGTATTGTACTTATTCCTCATATGTGACCTATTATATCTCACGGATTACATTCGGATTATATATTCAATATCAAATAATATTTTTAACAAATAAAAAATAGCACGATTATATTTCAAGTATTACGCGTTTAAAAATAAGCTATATTATTTGCGCGTGTTATTGTTAAATATGATAATTACATTAATAATCCTTTTATGCAATAACCATTTTGCAAACATTATGAAATTTGAAGTATTATCCAATGGAGGAAAAATGTTTGCCAATTATATAACGTACTTATTATTGGAATTTATTACTAATTTAATTAGAGAAACAAAATATTGAAAATATCCATTTTCTCTAAGAGTATACTTACATATTTTATTTATAATGTTATTATCATTATGTACGAAATGCGATAAATCGTATTATGCGATATATTAATATTATTTTACTACAAAAAGTAGAATTTATTTTGTAATCGAATATCTTAATATTGGATAAATTCTTTTTCAATATTTATGGCGTAAATCTTGCACATTTTTAATAAATCTACAATTTTTTTTTCTCGATTAATTATATTTAGTACACGTTGTAATAAATTTTTACGAAATCTATCTCTGAATTTCCAAAAATAACTGGGATGCTCGACACATTCTTGACCTTTTCTTCCGATTCAAAATCTATTTCCAATTTCAAATTCTACAAAAACTTTTACTAAACTGTTAGTTTGACAATCCACTTGACCATTTACTATCTTTAAATGGATTGTTGAAGCTAGAAACGATTTAACAACCATCTTCAATTAACGAATATAGAACAAGAAAATTAAGAGATCGTTAAAGACTTAGCGAACATTATTTGATTATAAAAGTTGATTGTCTCTTTGGTCTAATTTACGTAACTGTCATTGAAATTCACGAACGATCCGAAGTGATGAAGTACGAATATTTAGTTTTAATTAACGTTACTTTAAAAAATCAATATACAATAATACATTCTAATTAATACTTTAATAAATTAAAATATACATATTTAGTTTAACACTATTATTTTTATTAACTTCAATTTAATTTTATATATATATATATTTATTTATTTATAACTACTTTAATTATCTATTTTAAACATTACTTTTATGAATATATGTTAGGACATCAATA
>NW_021849211.1:1216966-1233014 GCF_003651465.1 Formica exsecta
TAATTATTTTTATTATAATTAATTTTCTAAGATACATTTTAAGTATCCATTATGAGAAAGAGTTTTAGATATAAATTTCTCTACAAATTATTTTTTAAAAATATAAACATTTAAATTCTACTGAATATTTATAGACGGTGCAATCGAACGAAGTGGATCGGTGAAGGAAAGCGACATTGACCCCTATGTGAGATCCAAATCCGTCAAGGATGTTTTAGCACAAAGCAGCGGAAACGCTATACTGCCCTGTCGATTCAACAGTCCCGGAATAGTAAGTACATATACATAGCCGACGACGCGCAAATATGTACATTTAATATGGATATACGCGCCTAAAAGCGCGCGTATATGGGCATCATACGATGTAGTACGTGTACATGCATTATACGCGGCCGATAGGCATGGAGGAAATTTAGCATGTGTTTAGCAGTATTACATGCACACAGAACTATACGCGACATATGTATATTTATGCCTATTATGAGATGCGCCTGATCACCTTAGTACGTAGAATCTGTAAATAGATACGACAACTTGTACATTACCGCACAAAAATAAAATTGTTAAAATGCTAATTATGAATGCACAATTATAACTTAAAGGCAATCGTTTTGCCAGTATAACGTAATTACAATTTAAAAAAATTTGATTTGTTATTTATACAGATATATTAAATGACAGATTTTATTAAGTTAAAAAATATCACCTATAATATTTAAATAATACATATATTATTATTTATCACTTATTAAATATACTATGATATAAATATATATCATTTGACATTTTTATTCTATGAGAATTTTACATATATTGAACGATTCAATTATCTATTCTAATACAATTACGTAATACTAGTGTCACTATGTGGTTTCTTACGAAAATAATTTTGACCAAATTAAATCTTGCGTTGATTACATGAGAATTAATTCATATACAGAATTCTATAATTCTGCGCGATTTCTGTTTTCAAGTTTCTTTAAAACATCTCGTTTGTGCCATATGACTTTCGTCATACACCGAAAGAAATATGTAAAATATGTGAAATTTTCACGTGCAATTTCGTTTCTCTCAGCACGGAGTACAAAATAGTTGCCAGTAGGGAGGAAACCTAGAGTTTTCAGCGAGTCAACCGCTCATGGTTGACGCTCCTGCAACATTAATGCCACGAAATTGCATCCCGATCTCCCTTTCTTCCACTTCGCCTCATTCAGTCCTCACGATGACTTGATAAAGAGAATCGGATCGATTATACATACTGAACTGCAATAATGGCGTAACCTTGAAAACGGATTACGTTAGGGTCTTCATAAGATCAATCTATTATCGATGATAGCAATATGAGCAATATTATTAAATAATAAAAGATCTTGCAAGATTGTCAATGTAAAATGTGTAATAAAATAATTTATAATAGAAATTAAAAATTTGATTCAATCAGTTTTTTTCACGAAGAAACTTTATCAAAGGTCTTTAATTATTTATAAGTCAGAAATCTTGAACAAACAATATTGCTCTCAATTAAATTCCTCCAATATCTATGAATAAAAAAAGAAACGTGATGTTTTTAAGTCTCTTTGTATAGCGCGTCATTAAAGTGCTTTGACAAACTTGAAAAAATAAATTTTGAACAAAGTATATAATAAAAAATATAAACCATTATTGCATCTGCTTACAATGTTTATATTAAAATATATCGAAATATATTGTTATATAAAAATACGCGATAGAGAGAGAATTTTTTACGATAAAGAATGATCCATCATACTAAACAATTGATGATATAACCCAATTAATCTCAATCCATTTCCTTACGCTATTTGCGACTGCGGACAATTAGGGAGGATGAATTTAATGATAATCATCATCGCATCAACAGAAATGTCGCTGTGTAATTGTCAGTGCGACCACTGCCGACCAATTTCAATTAGATCTGTCTACATGGTAAACTCAACAGCGATGTCGATCCAACGGTGGTTAGCCGTTTGTCAGAGACCATCAAACTAACGCGGTCGCAAAAAAAAAAATCTGAATTAATTTTCTCTGCTTCTCTGACGATGAGTGCACACTCGACATTGTTCCGGCAAAATAACGCGAAGCAATTAATACAATCAGAATTTTTTCGAAAGTTAAAAATCAGACTGATCGCGTTTATCCGAGACGAGAGTAAATGATTGAAGAGAGTACGCGTGCAATTTGTAATCTCTCCTCCGTTTATCTGCCGGACAAGGATAAATTACTGTGGTAATCAATTTTGCTTGAAAAGGCCCGATATCATACACACATCGCAACAAATTAATGAGATTGCCGCGTCGAAATTCGCTGGCAATCCACGCGCAAAACGTAGTATGTAATAACTTTCGATTAAAACTTGTTAAATTGGCAAGAAATAGACCTCGGTTATCGAATGGTATTATTGAATCGTTAACATTTTGCCAATAATCTCTCGTAAAATCATTTCTATTATTCATTTGTCTGTATTTTATTAATATATAAGGAAAAAGATGATATCAAATTTTATTTTGCTTTTAATATCCTACAAATTTCCAATATTAGTGAATGTGTTAATAATATATTAAATAAAAAAAATTTAATAATATACTGCGCAGTGAAATTAAAAATAGAGACATAAGAGATAATTTTGTGAAGATTTTATTTTAACAGAGAAAAAAGTTCGGAAAAATACTTTGTGTGTACAATATAATATGAGTCTGATAATTTAAAGCATAGCAAAAAAATATAAAACTATAATAAATATTTAAAAAAAAGAAATTAACTAATTTTCCAATCAAAACAATAAAAAGATCTTATTATAAAATAAAATTTATTTTGTTACCTCGTATGTGTCTTATACCATAGGTGTGTAATTTATTATCACTAATCTCGATTTACGTGTCTCACACGTTGAAACCCCAGACCGTATAGTCGCGTGATCGATAGAGCACGACAAAAAGCTAACAAGAACGGAATGAAAAGTAGATACCACTGGAACGACAATGCCATTCCTGCGGTCTTTGAAGTGCCAAATTCTGCCACTTCATTCGGCGCTAGCGAGGAAATTGCATGAGAGAATTGCATTTCCTTTGTCCTTTAAACCGGAGAGTATCGCGGGTTACCTTTGACCTGTCGTTGACCATTACCATTCAAACATAGGATACGTTCAATTGAATGCTCGCTCCTGCTCATTGTTGTAGCAAGTTCCACGTGGTCGACATATTATGATCTATATGCGTTATGATTATTAGATATGCGTAAGACTTTTAGCAGCTCTTCTTTTTTTTATTTTACGCTGCTGCATAGGAAATAAAAATAATTGAAATTTATATATTCTACCATTCGCATTAAAAAATTAAAAGCTAAATAGGGCTTTCGTTTTATAGTGTTCCGTTTAAGTAAAAATATTATTTTACTTTATTATTATCTAGCAACATTTTTATTGCGAGTTCTCTATATTACTGTCATATTTGAGATATAAAGCAAAAAATGTCAGCTTCTTTTTTTATAATATCAGGGTTTTAATAAAATTCTTGACCGAGAAATGATTAAAAATAATGTAAATGGAAATAATTAAAAAGAACATTTTATTTTTATAGAATATGAATGACTTACTTTTTTTAAATAGCAGGATATCTCAATAAAAATATTAAAAATTCAAAAAGTATAAAGAATAAAAATTTATAATAAAGCTTTGAAGAAAAATCATATCATTCTCAAATTATGTATCTTCATTTCTACGCTATCTATTCTAAATTTATTAATTAGCGAAAATTTGTATAAAAAGAATATTTTTTTTAAATAAATATATTATTCAAATAAGCTTCTTTACAAACCAATTACAATAACAATATAAAAATATCTATTTCACATAAAATATTTAAATTTTTTAAGCAATTAAACAATCTATATCTAATCCTGATGTCAAATGTATCAACGTATGCATATCACTTAAATCGCATTGGACATCTTCCAGTCGGATATCGGTGTTGCATCGTTCGTCAAACTACCAATTGTAAGCCAGAAATGATCCAATTACAGATGAGAACGACGAATAAATTGCATGCGGACATGGAAGCAGCTTTACACTCGACGGCGACAGTCACTGATATAATTACAGTTTAAGCTTCGCTTCCATCACCGACTATTAGTACGTGCGAACGGAATCTAGAGTTGCTTTCTAATGCAAGCGCCAGATCCGGCACAGACCAGTCGAATCGAATTAAGCGTAATTCTTGACAATTTGTCAGCGCGTTAATTTATAACCACGATGAAATTACCAGTGCAAGTGTCCCTCTTCATTTGACTAATACTTTCCATACCATTTCATATTTACGTAATTTATTTAAAGAAAGGAATAAATTATATACGTTAAAAATCGATTAATCATTGTAAAATTAAAATATTCTAGAGGAGACAGGCAAATTTCAACCACACTCAAAAAAATGTCTTGCTGATATAGGTAGATTTCTAGATGACACAACAAAAATTTATCGCTATTTTTTGTATCTGTTAGAATATTGTCTGTTACATATAGAATTTATAGCAGCAATATTCTAATAATATCTTCTAGAAAATTTAGGTCCCATTGCCAAATGTTAATCACTGCATTGGATAAATATGAGTTTCGATACTACAGCTAAACGATCTTTGTGAGAAATATAATTGCCAATTATAACTGCAGCATCGAAAAATTGAGAAAAATTGTTTAAAAGAGCTAGATAGATTGAGCGCGTTATACAAATATGTTAGACGTGAGGATTATATATTCATTTGTTTCTTGCCGCTAATCTTTTCTGTATACCACAGCCAAACTTTATAACAAGTATGATTGGCCTTAACATGGATAGGCGCCACAGAAAAACATTCTTTCTAAATTTCACAAACAGTTCAGATATAAATTCTGTCTCTGTCACTTAGATTGATTAAATGCGAAACATATGCGATATCACAGTATTTGCTAATCATTTATGTACCTCAGTTAATTTTGCGCACCCAGAAAATTTTTGCTGTAGTTGCAAAACCACTTTTTGAGTGGAATCAACATAGATTACACGAAGAAAGGAAGTAGTAAGATTAAAGTCGTATAATATACAGAATGTTCTAAAGTTTTCGCATAGTTCTAAGAAGCGTTTCTTATCGATTTGAAATCGATTAACAAAAATCTCATGTTATTAAATTAAAGACTTATCGGCTCATTTTGAGCGAACATTTAACACGAAAGTTTTACATAAAGCCCGAAAAGAAATATCTTTTTTAGATATAAATTTATGAAATATGACAAATAAGAAAACTTAAGTCTTTAATGCAGATAATTTCTCTCTCTCTCTCTCTCTCTCTCTCTCTCTTACGCGACATATGTATATTTATGCCTATTATGAGATGCGCCTGATCACCTTAGTACGTAGAATCTGTAAATAGATACGACAACTTGTACATTACCGCACAAAAATAAAATTGTTAAAATGCTAATTATGAATGCACAATTATAACTTAAAGGCAATCGTTTTGCCAGTATAACGTAATTACAATTTAAAAAAATTTGATTTGTTATTTATACAGATATATTAAATGACAGATTTTATTAAGTTAAAAAATATCACCTATAATATTTAAATAATACATATATTATTATTTATCACTTATTAAATATACTATGATATAAATATATATCATTTGACATTTTTATTCTATGAGAATTTTACATATATTGAACGATTCAATTATCTATTCTAATACAATTACGTAATACTAGTGTCACTATGTGGTTTCTTACGAAAATAATTTTGACCAAATTAAATCTTGCGTTGATTACATGAGAATTAATTCATATACAGAATTCTATAATTCTGCGCGATTTCTGTTTTCAAGTTTCTTTAAAACATCTCGTTTGTGCCATATGACTTTCGTCATACACCGAAAGAAATATGTAAAATATGTGAAATTTTCACGTGCAATTTCGTTTCTCTCAGCACGGAGTACAAAATAGTTGCCAGTAGGGAGGAAACCTAGAGTTTTCAGCGAGTCAACCGCTCATGGTTGACGCTCCTGCAACATTAATGCCACGAAATTGCATCCCGATCTCCCTTTCTTCCACTTCGCCTCATTCAGTCCTCACGATGACTTGATAAAGAGAATCGGATCGATTATACATACTGAACTGCAATAATGGCGTAACCTTGAAAACGGATTACGTTAGGGTCTTCATAAGATCAATCTATTATCGATGATAGCAATATGAGCAATATTATTAAATAATAAAAGATCTTGCAAGATTGTCAATGTAAAATGTGTAATAAAATAATTTATAATAGAAATTAAAAATTTGATTCAATCAGTTTTTTTCACGAAGAAACTTTATCAAAGGTCTTTAATTATTTATAAGTCAGAAATCTTGAACAAACAATATTGCTCTCAATTAAATTCCTCCAATATCTATGAATAAAAAAAGAAACGTGATGTTTTTAAGTCTCTTTGTATAGCGCGTCATTAAAGTGCTTTGACAAACTTGAAAAAATAAATTTTGAACAAAGTATATAATAAAAAATATAAACCATTATTGCATCTGCTTACAATGTTTATATTAAAATATATCGAAATATATTGTTATATAAAAATACGCGATAGAGAGAGAATTTTTTACGATAAAGAATGATCCATCATACTAAACAATTGATGATATAACCCAATTAATCTCAATCCATTTCCTTACGCTATTTGCGACTGCGGACAATTAGGGAGGATGAATTTAATGATAATCATCATCGCATCAACAGAAATGTCGCTGTGTAATTGTCAGTGCGACCACTGCCGACCAATTCCTATTAGATCTGTCTACATGGTAAACTCAACAGCGATGTCGATCCAACGGTGGTTAGCCGTTTGTCAGAGACCATCAAACTAACGCGGTCGCAAAAAAAAAAATCTGAATTAATTTTCTCTGCTTCTCTGACGATGAGTGCACACTCGACATTGTTCCGGCAAAATAACGCGAAGCAATTAATACAATCAGAATTTTTTCGAAAGTTAAAAATCAGACTGATCGCGTTTATCCGAGACGAGAGTAAATGATTGAAGAGAGTACGCGTGCAATTTGTAATCTCTCCTCCGTTTATCTGCCGGACAAGGATAAATTACTGTGGTAATCAATTTTGCTTGAAAAGGCCCGATATCATACACACATCGCAACAAATTAATGAGATTGCCGCGTCGAAATTCGCTGGCAATCCACGCGCAAAACGTAGTATGTAATAACTTTCGATTAAAACTTGTTAAATTGGCAAGAAATAGACCTCGGTTATCGAATGGTATTATTGAATCGTTAACATTTTGCCAATAATCTCTCGTAAAATCATTTCTATTATTCATTTGTCTGTATTTTATTAATATATAAGGAAAAAGATGATATCAAATTTTATTTTGCTTTTAATATCCTACAAATTTCCAATATTAGTGAATGTGTTAATAATATATTAAATAAAAAAAATTTAATAATATACTGCGCAGTGAAATTAAAAATAGAGACATAAGAGATAATTTTGTGAAGATTTTATTTTAACAGAGAAAAAAGTTCGGAAAAATACTTTGTGTGTACAATATAATATGAGTCTGATAATTTAAAGCATAGCAAAAAAATATAAAACTATAATAAATATTTAAAAAAAAGAAATTAACTAATTTTCCAATCAAAACAATAAAAAGATCTTATTATAAAATAAAATTTATTTTGTTACCTCGTATGTGTCTTATACCATAGGTGTGTAATTTATTATCACTAATCTCGATTTACGTGTCTCACACGTTGAAACCCCAGACCGTATAGTCGCGTGATCGATAGAGCACGACAAAAAGCTAACAAGAACGGAATGAAAAGTAGATACCACTGGAACGACAATGCCATTCCTGCGGTCTTTGAAGTGCCAAATTCTGCCACTTCATTCGGCGCTAGCGAGGAAATTGCATGAGAGAATTGCATTTCCTTTGTCCTTTAAACCGGAGAGTATCGCGGGTTACCTTTGACCTGTCGTTGACCATTACCATTCAAACATAGGATACGTTCAATTGAATGCTCGCTCCTGCTCATTGTTGTAGCAAGTTCCACGTGGTCGACATATTATGATCTATATGCGTTATGATTATTAGATATGCTAAGACTTTTAGCAGCTCTTCTTTTTTTTATTTTACGCTGCTGCATAGGAAATAAAAATAATTGAAATTTATATATTCTACCATTCGCATTAAAAAATTAAAAGCTAAATAGGGCTTTCGTTTTATAGTGTTCCGTTTAAGTAAAAATATTATTTTACTTTATTATTATCTAGCAACATTTTTATTGCGAGTTCTCTATATTACTGTCATATTTGAGATATAAAGCAAAAAATGTCAGCTTCTTTTTTTATAATATCAGGGTTTTAATAAAATTCTTGACCGAGAAATGATTAAAAATAATGTAAATGGAAATAATTAAAAAGAACATTTTATTTTTATAGAATATGAATGACTTACTTTTTTTAAATAGCAGGATATCTCAATAAAAATATTAAAAATTCAAAAAGTATAAAGAATAAAAATTTATAATAAAGCTTTGAAGAAAAATCATATCATTCTCAAATTATGTATCTTCATTTCTACGCTATCTATTCTAAATTTATTAATTAGCGAAAATTTGTATAAAAAGAATATTTTTTTTAAATAAATATATTATTCAAATAAGCTTCTTTACAAACCAATTACAATAACAATATAAAAATATCTATTTCACATAAAATATTTAAATTTTTTAAGCAATTAAACAATCTATATCTAATCCTGATGTCAAATGTATCAACGTATGCATATCACTTAAATCGCATTGGACATCTTCCAGTCGGATATCGGTGTTGCATCGTTCGTCAAACTACCAATTGTAAGCCAGAAATGATCCAATTACAGATGAGAACGACGAATAAATTGCATGCGGACATGGAAGCAGCTTTACACTCGACGGCGACAGTCACTGATATAATTACAGTTTAAGCTTCGCTTCCATCACCGACTATTAGTACGTGCGAACGGAATCTAGAGTTGCTTTCTAATGCAAGCGCCAGATCCGGCACAGACCAGTCGAATCGAATTAAGCGTAATTCTTGACAATTTGTCAGCGCGTTAATTTATAACCACGATGAAATTACCAGTGCAAGTGTCCCTCTTCATTTGACTAATACTTTCCATACCATTTCATATTTACGTAATTTATTTAAAGAAAGGAATAAATTATATACGTTAAAAATCGATTAATCATTGTAAAATTAAAATATTCTAGAGGAGACAGGCAAATTTCAACCACACTCAAAAAAATGTCTTGCTGATATAGGTAGATTTCTAGATGACACAACAAAAATTTATCGCTATTTTTTGTATCTGTTAGAATATTGTCTGTTACATATAGAATTTATAGCAGCAATATTCTAATAATATCTTCTAGAAAATTTAGGTCCCATTGCCAAATGTTAATCACTGCATTGGATAAATATGAGTTTCGATACTACAGCTAGAACGATCTTTGTGAGAAATATAACTGCCAATTATAACTGCAGCATCGAAAAATTGAGAGAAATTGTTTAAAAGAGCTAGATAGATTGGGCGCATTATACAAATATGTTATATGTGAGGATTATATATTCATTTGTTTCTTGTCGCTAATTTTTTCTGTGTACCACAGTCAAACTTTATAACAAGTATGATTGGCCTTACATGGATAGGCGCCACAGAAAAACATTCTTTCTAAATTTCACAAACAGTTCAGATATAAATTCTGTCTCTGTCACTTAGATTGATTAAATGCGAAACATATGCGATATCACAGTATTTGCTAATCATTTATGTACCTCAGTTAATTTTGCGCACCCAGAAAATTTTTGCTGTAGTTGCAATACCACTTTTTTGAGTGCAATATCAAATCTAAATACCCAACACTAATTGGTATTTTCTTTCCTTTTAACTTTGTATTTTTATAAAAAGTGCAGCGTTGATATTAAAACGTATATATAAAAGAATTAAAAATAAGCAAAATATGAAGTCTAAGCTTTAATATGTTTTTCGAAAAACAAAGCTATGTCAGAGATGTGCATCATATGCAAACGATATTCTATTATGCTTTATTCAGATGTCTTAATAAGAGAGTCTTATCTCTCTCTGTATCTTTTATTCAGATTCGTTATATCAAGGATTTCCTGTTGTAGAAGTACTTGCCATTCTATAGTGCACTTCACAATCAATATTATCTCAATACCCATCTCGCTATATCTAATCTTACACACCTACTTTTTCCGACTTCCAGAAAGTTTTCGAAATTTTGTTAGTCGGACGAACACGTGAACAAGGAACGGAGATCAATTTCACGCCCGGGATAGGAAAGTGGGGTAAGTGGATAGATAAGGGCGTGAAAGTCCGACGTCGATCCGGCCGCCTAACCGAGAATGTGATCACAACGGGGTGCGAGAAGAGAGGTATAAAGGGGGAAGAAGGGGGCAGTCGAGGGGCGCAATAGCGTGAGAAGCGGTAGGACTCGAAATTTTCATCCCCCTCCCTCTTCGCTATCTTCCTTCGTGCTCGCTCGCCACCGACAACCTCACCAACCTGCCCGCGCCTCCTCAGACCACCTCATCCCCTGCCGCTCGGCAGCCTCGTTTGGAGCACACGTGCCACTGACAGCAGTTAATTACACCGCCACGGAGTCAAAGAGAGGGAGAGAGAGAGTGAGAGACTGTAAAACGGAGAAACAACGAGTTAGCGGGGAAAGAATGGCGCCTCGGAGACAATTGCATACCGCCATCAAAAGTTGAAGTGACCGGAAGAACTCCATCCTCTGGTGTCCTGGCGTAAACGTTCGCCACCGATTCCAGTATACGCTTACCGGATGGCCCGAGGACCGTCCTTGTGCCCAGACAAATGGGCGTTTTACCGGGAGAGACATTTAAACTGGGATTCGCACGAATTTCGTCGAGTGCTAATCTCAAACTTAATAATAATTATTGTTATGATTAATTTACGCAGATATGCACCATAAATTTTGTTAAACTCTTGATATTATGCAATCTGAACTAAAATAGAATTCTTAATGCAATAATTATTCGCTTATAAAAAAAAATCTTGATATATTAAAATTTTTATATATTAAAATATTTTTATAATTATAAAATAATTTTTCAATTATATAATTTTATAACTATAAATTTTTTTTCTTTTTTAAAGCATTATTAATAGCGACGTTATATTCTCAATATGCAATATATAATTCAATAAATCGTGCCAAGACCATGAGCAGAAGTGAAGCATAATAAAATTACAGACAAGGGAAAGAAAACTACGTATATCATCAAATATCATTTTCTTATGGTTTCTGACCTAAAATAGACATTAGCATATAAGAAGAATACAGAGGCTTTAACAAGCCTTGGGGACTATTTTTCGATTCATGTCGCATTTCTTTCAATAGCGATATCTACGTCGCGAAATGAACTCGTTGATTATGCCGTTACAGTTCGAGGATAAAATTCGTCAATAACGATCGATTCGCAATTCTTCAACTACATTCGGGAGCGCATGACGATATCGGGAGCGCATGACGATACCGGGGTTACAGTGTTCTTTGTATCGCGCACGGATGACAGTTGGTCACGTCGGGAACGGGACGGGAGAGAAATTAAACGTTTGCTCGACCCAATTTTCGCTGAGCGTCTGGCGAAGGTAATTGCGCGACGGACCGGCCTAGGAAGGATCGTGTCAAAACTTGGGAAGGCCGCAGCCGAGAAAACAAGCAACTTTTAATTGGAAACCCGTACGCGCGCGCGCGCGCGCGGAGATACTGCATGCAGGCCATCCCAAGACACTTTTCGTTAGTTTAAATTTGGCAATTAAGTGCAAAACCTCCGCTTTTTGCGTCTCAGAGAACGGGCGATTAATCCTCTCGTTGCTGCATGTAATTTTGCCTACGCTGAACGCAAGACAAGATAACACGAAATGCAAATGTCAAAAACTGGTGTTTGAGACTCTATTTTATTTTCCATAGAGCAATCCTTGTACATTTATATCGTAAAACATCATATTATATTATGTATTTCTCTTTCTGTATTATTATTATGACCTTTCTTCGAATGCTGGTTTTTAAAACCTGTTCCATATGTAATATATAGAATTTATTCTTATGCTTATTTCTTTAATTATACATATATTATTAAATAATTTATATTAATCCTTAAACCTAACTTAAGGAAATAAATTGACGTGTTACGTGATAATTATAAATATTAAAGCGATAATTATTACCACATAACTATGCAATGTGATAGCAATATCTCTACATTATTTCATTAATCGTGATAATCATCCCTTCATTATCCCTTCAAAGGACGATGGCGTTCCTATGCGGAACGTCTATCGAGAATCACGTTCGGAATGCACAAGTAGAATGCAGTGGCCATACATATATGTAAACTCGGATATGCAAGGGCGGAATCTTGCACTCGCTATCTAGGGTTAAACCGTAAGACACGTATCTCAAATCAATTTGTCCTCTCTTTGTGAGATATACATTTACAAAGTCAGAGAAAAGAATATATATTTTACTCGATATTCTTTTATATTCCAAGAAATTTTTTAAAAATAGAATTTTTTAATAAAATTTTTTGAATTTTTACATCTTTAAATGCACAAAAAGTTTTTTTTTAGTATTTGTTTATTGAAAATGCGCGTAATATATGCTTCTCGTCATTGATATCTTTATGTCGCTTGACTGTTAGAGCAATCATAGACACTGTCAAGACCCTTTGTAAAGCGATACGTATCAACGATCAATCTGTCAAAGCCAAGGATTCCCTTTGTTCCGAATCTCCAAGAGCGTTTCTCAGCGAGTCGCTTTATATCCTTATCAGTTTGTTCATAAATTAATGAACTAGGATTATGCAAACGAGATCGCTTTATCATGAATTAATACCTCTAATCGCTCTAATTCTATGTACGTAAATCACAAATACTGTAGTAAACTTATATCTTGATTTTATTATCGACAAGCGATCCGTTTATACGTGATTATTTCAGTTAAAATTATTTGAATACAATTCATAGTTTTACAATTCTTACAAAAAATAATATCGAAAAAAAATGTTCTCCTTTATCTCGTTACACATATTGATATATAATATTTTTTGTATTGAGAGATATTGATTGTATAACTTGAACAATTACAAACTCGTGAACGAAAAAAATGAATAGTAAATGTTATATATTTTGGTAAGCACTGGATATGAAGAGTTATTCGCGTTTGTTGTATCTTCAATTCAGTACATTATACGTACAAAGCATAAAACACGATTCTTTGATCTCTCTTTTATATCACATACAGATAAATACGTAACACACAGATATGTGTGAATGCGGATGGCAGCGGTACTCTATTGCAGGATAAAGAAATCCGATATTATAGAGGCAGTAGCCAGTACGCATCCGTAAAATAACCGTTGGACCGTAACGATGAAGAAAGGCGTTCTTTGTCCATATAAATTCATGCTCACAAAGGATATAGAGATATTTTTCTTCCTTTTAAAGTCACTGATCTCCGCAACCGGGTTGCGATCCAAACAAATCGTTCGATCAATTTCGCATTTCATATACATCAAAACTGTACTTATTGCAAAATGTTAGCAAAACTGCAAGATGTTAGCAACTGTATTTATTCTAACACGCACTGTTTCAATCGCATATATATATATATATATATATATATATAATATATTTTTGGCAAGCGGAAACTCGATAAGAATTGTTCCACGTATAAAGATGGTCGGGGTTCGTAGATCGAAATCTCTTGGCGACCGGCCAAACTATGCTAAAGCTTCCTACAATATACATAGTTTCCGCATAGAAGCCAAAAGTAATCTCAATAGAATAGAATTTCATTATATAAATGTGTATATATAGGTAGGAGTATCAATATAGTACTAAACATCTTGTAAAAATTCTCATTTAATGAGCGTTATCAAAGCGAGCCTTGTCGAGATTTTCTCGTTCGAAATGAGGAAATTCATCCTTCATCCTACAGGAAGGGAGGGGAAATGAACTGCTTAAAAGATTGAACGAAGGTTGACTGAATTGATAGCATGATAGGTTAAAAAAAGTGGACTTTTAAGAAAAGAGAGATGAACTACTATTATTTTGATATTACGATATTTAATTACCAACCAGATTATATGATAGAATATTGATATTTTGAACTAATTAATCTTCAACAAAATTCTTAAGCAATTTATCACGGACGATATACTTTAGTGGATATATTTATGTCAAACGTATATACGGCATTATTTCAATACCGATGAAAATGTGACAACATTAAATATAACTGGCAGATAAGAGATAACTGGTGTTACTAGATAATACTAATCTCACACGTAAAACTTTTAATCACAGTGTTACCCAGCACGTTATCGCTGCAAAGTCGCATTATTGCGTTTTATAGTAAACGATATAAACGTTTCAAGATAAGAGATAATACTAATCTCACACGTAAAACTTTTAATCACAGTGTTACCCAGCACGTTATCGCTGCAAAGTCGCATTATTGCGTTTTATAGTAAACGATATAAACGTTTCAAAATTGTTCATCCGACTCTTATTGGATATAGGAATTAGACGTAACAACAATGATCGCGCGTACGAACAGCGTAGTCCGGTGCGTCCACTGAAAAATTTATTGAACCGTTCGTTCTTTTTTTTTTGTTTTTTTATTTTTTTCGTTTTCCGATTCATTCGTGCTCGACTAGCGGGAGCATACGGGCAAGAGCAGCAAATGGGCCCTCTCGGAAACAATAGACAGGGCAACGAGCACTCGGAAATGGCCCACTTAATCGCCCCTCTCTGACAATATATCGATACTCTGCTCCGATGGTGTTGCTTTTGTTGCCAACGCAGGACAACGCGGCTACCGGATATAATTGAGCCACAAGAGCTGACCTCCACTTACACGGTGTCTATAACTCAAGACACCGTATATGCATTCGCATCATAAGACACTGCATTTATCGATGCAGTCAAATGTATCGTATTAATATCCACACTTTACCACGCTCTTTTAAAGTCTTCGTTTCTTCTCTCGTTGTTCGCATCGTGTTTTGCAATGATATAACATATACATAATATTATTTATTTTTAATTGCTTTATTATTTTAAATGTGCCAAATGTAAATTTATACTCTTACCCTCTTTCCTTCCTGTCGTTTAAAATTCTGTCATGTATTATATATTATATGAAATTCCTAAAATATCTCTTCATCTCGAGGATGGCTTAGCTCGAAAATATCTTCGTGTGCTTAAATACATATATATTTTTTAAATTATAACATCTTTATTGAAATTGATTTTAAACTGATCGTCGAACTCGTAAATAAAATAATAAAAAATACAAACTTTAAGATTCTGAGGGTAAACAGTGTATCAAGAAATTGTATATAGGAATTCAATGTTCCATAAAATTTAGAATGTGTGCACATAAAGTAACATAATTTATGTCTTTATAAAAATTAATGTTTTTCATAAAAACAAATGATGAAAAAAAATTTATTCCATAGGTTCGTTCCATAGGTTTTCGAATAACCGTCAATAGCCGAAAAAACACTTTTCGGTACATTTAAAATTGATTATTAACTGGTTTATTTCAAAACCTACGGTGCAAACTACAATCACTTTGATCTCATTTGAAAGATAATTTAATACCGAACAAAAAGTTTCCTATAAACATGGGTCAAAAAATACTTCCTTAAGAAGTTAGCGCCCAAAAACCTCTGAAATCACGGTTATTTTTTACATTTTTACAAATATGAGGGAAAGTATGCGTCTTTTAACAAAAAGTACCGAAACAAAAGTTGTAGAGAATTAAATTATCTTTCAAATGAGATCAAAGTTATTGTAGTTCGTTCCATAGGTTTTCGAATAACCGTCAATAGCCGAAAAAACACTTTTCGGTACATTTGAAATTGGTTATTAACTGGTTTATTTCAAAACCTATGGAGCAAACTACAAT
>NW_021849211.1:1233423-1255473 GCF_003651465.1 Formica exsecta
AAAAATGCTTCCTTAAAAAGTTAGCGCCCAAAAACCTCTGAAATCACGGTTATTTTTTACATTTTTACAAATATCAGGGAAAGTATGCGTCTTTTAACAAAAAGTACCGAAACAAAAGTTATAGAGAATTAAATTATCTTTCAAATAAGATCAAAGTTATTGTATAATGAATTGCATTGACAAAATAGAACAAACGAATGTATCGCGACTTATTGCTGCCGTAAATATACGCTATTGGCATTCGATTTATTCCCGCTATTTATTTGATTTATTTCTTGTACATTCATATACTTTCTCTTTCTTTCGCAAAAATATTTCCTATCGTTTTCCGAAATGCTCGATTCAGCATTTACGGATGTGTGCAATCTCGCAAGGAATTCTTGACGCACAACGTAGCTGTCCACGGTTAAAAGTAACCACCGCCGAAGAAATAGCGCAAATTCTTTTAAGCGCAGAACTATTCTAGAGACAAAAGCGGTATTTTCAAATACGTAGTATTTGAACATAAAACAAACTTATAAAAATATTTTCTTTACATATAAAATATATATTTATTAAATTTTATTACAATTATTTATTTATTAAAATAAAAAATTATTATGTAATAAAGAGTTGCAAATTTGTATAAGTTTCAAAATTGTGACTTGGATTTTTTTTTAAATGTGTAAGCTCGCAGGTATTATATTTATTTTGGGAAGTGGTTATATCGATGTCGCTATAAATGCAATAACAATTAATTACGTAACAATAGAAAACTGGCTATTTATTATGAGCGAATTATCTATTACGTAATAACAATATCAAAATATATACTAAATAAGATAAAGATTAATGAATGTGCTGTGTGAATACTATATATAAGAAGATATTATTAAATATATTGCAATAAAAATAGATATATATAAGAAAATAGAGGTTTTAATAAAAAGTAGAGTTATATCGAATTTCTTATATGAACGCTGTGAAAAGAGAGATGATAGAGATGATATACAACTTAATAACACTGACGACTTGACTTTCATAATAACTTCATCGTAAACATAGAACAATAACAGACTTTGTATATTTCCGTACATCCCAAAAGGTTAGTATGCTCCCAGACGTGAAAACGAGATATGCGAGCACAGACGTGTTTCTCACGAGTTCTTTCATTCTTATAATTTTCGCGGAACATTTATTTTAGCTTTGCTGTGGTTCTTTTAAGACAAAGTGAATTATTTCTACTGATAGAAATAAGCAGTTCGAATATTTGACTCTCTTGACTGCATACATAAATCACAATTAAATGCAGGTAAAGTGTTTTATTCATATCATATAATCGATCTTGTTGCCTCCTGATTATCTTGTCACCATCAAAAATATTTTTAATAGTTTATAGACCTAAACCGTTGAACTCGAAGAAATTTATTTCTAGAAATTAAAACTGGAAATTAAATAAATAGAGGATTTTCAATTGGATGCTGTTCTTCAGGTAACGGTCTTGAAATTGTGTTTAAAATTATATATTGCCTTCAACACTCGCGTCTTGGTTGTGTTTACTATCTCTGTCTTTCTTACATGTCATATTTGAATATACGTACATTTATGTTACAGTTTCTAAACTACATATATTTTTGCGATAGTGTCTCGACCGACATGTTGACATTTGATTCATCGCGTAAAAGACCGAATATGAGTATGCTATCTATTTCAGGCATAGAAATATGGGCGAATAAGAATTTACAAGGAATTGACTATATACTAAAGGAGCTTAATTCTAAATTATCTTCTAATATGCTATTGATTATAAACGATAGATATTGTCAGATGTTGAAATCTTTGCGGATTCAAAAAAATTTGTTTGAAACAATAAAAATTCTTATACCTGATATAAAGAAGGGTTCAGTCGACATTGAAAAAATATACTTAGAATTAAAGAAGATTTTATTTTCTCTTAGTGAATCATGTAACGAAGTGGTCGGTCAGGCTCAAAAACTGAAAATGGAGATTTTACAATTACAACAGAAAAACAATAATTGAATTTATATATATATAATGATCTACGCAAAATGAAAAAGACAATGAAGTTGAGGACTTGTCATCTCAGGTATTACCGAACAACTTAACAATTTTCCTATTATAATTATAAGCAGCATTTTACAAAAGCTAATATTGTAATATTTAAATATCTATATGATCTGTCATTTTTGTGAAAGCTTGTCAAAATTTATCTCGAAAAACAGACTCCAAAGCATTATCATCGCTTTCTTTGCATTCTCCTTGCGGTAAAAATTTATATGGGTAGAAAAATAAAGAAGAAACATCTTTATTTTGCCGAGATTTTTACTTTATTTGAGATCGAATAAATCTACATTAATAAAAGATTCTCTATTATCGCGACAATTAAAATTGACCGTTTGTAAATTTATCAGCAATAACAACTAGTTACGTATTTAGTATAAAAACAATGTTGTCTATGACATTGTCTCCATATGTTTCATTTCACCCATTAAAATACGTTACCATGAGGATTTATGTATTAGATCATAATTATGCAGTCTCAATTTCTAATAATGCACGTAATGCCAATAGATTTAATTTTCGTAAAAGGACAAACAGAGATAAATTATAAAATATGCAATAGAATCGCTCAAAAGTATAAAATCTTCTTTTAGGAATATCATGCATACACTGAATGTTATAATTAAGATAAGTTAAGAATAAGTATAATTAAGATAAATAAGCAATGTTGTAATTGAGATCAAGCTTCATATTTTCTGTATACATTTTTTTCTACAGACATGTCATATTATTATTATATATTTTTTTTATTTTACTTCTAAGTATTACTGCGGCAAAGTCTCATTCAATATAGGAAGCGCGAAAAAATGTAGCTATAGAGAACAGACCTGCCGCGAATTCGTGACAGCAACAGTATCGTTCACGAGGATGTGCCGCGAGTATTCGATTTTTCCCAGAATCGCCGGCCAAACTATTTCTCTCACCGATCAAAATTGAAATTCCGCTCGGGTACAGATCTGTCTGTGCTGTTTAGCGGGACCTCGTTGTCCCTTTGAAGACGCTTCGTGCTTGCAACTGTAGCAGATTCGGGGGCAAAATTCTCGGTTACACCTGCAGCAATATATCGTCGCGTTGCTCGGGTCAATCGTTTGCCTCATCAGGCGGACATAGCAACCCCCGGTCGGCGACGTTGCTTGTTAGCGGGGCGCCTTCGTGAACGAGCACATGCTCTAACCCGCTCGATGGATGTGTCATATATTAAACTGTATATATATTTGCTATATATATATATATATATATATATATATAGCGCCCATATGTGCGCTTTCACGATCGACCATGCAAGCTCGGCTATCAGCGCCGCTTCGTTCCAGACATTGCCCTTGATGCACCAAGTACATAGTTGATCATTTATGTACATATATTAGAGATATATCTCTTAATGTATAAATTAGCATGAATAGATGTATTACAAGCGGATGTCTTAATTTCGTTTAGAATAGATATTGCGCGAAACGGATTTTTAGCTAGAAAGAGGAAAGAACATCATAAAATTGGCATCATAATATGTTCACCCTGCATACTTTATATATTTTTCAGTTATTTGCGACGAAGAGAAGGTGCACTTTTTTGTTTATTATATGAATTCTAATAAAAATCAATTTTCTTAAATTTATTTTGGTACAATGCTGTCAATATCTGCCTTTCAAAATATGATACCCGATCAAATTTTATAAAATTTAAAATATTAGAAAATTTTTTACTACATATATCATTTGAAACGGTATTTATAGTCAACGATTAATTTACAAATAGAAATAATTTGATTATTTTCAATGTTTGATTAAAAACATACTTACAATTAATTACAAATTTTTGTATGTATTTATATAATACATATAGATACTTATTAAGAGCTTTTTGAATTTGTACTTCATGAAATTATGTTACATAAATACAATAAATGTTTAAGACATCTATCATTGTGTTAGATGTATAGATTAGATATATCAAGAACGTTATTAATTAATGGTTGACGACACATAACTACAAAAATTATATTAAAAAATGAATCAAATTAGCAGAAATTTTAAACACTCAAAAGTATTAAATATAATCGCGTTAATCTCTAGTTGGTCGACATTTCTCGTATTAAAAATTATTTGAGGAAGAATCAATTTGGCAAGTATAACTCCAACCCAACATAAACAATCGCAGGTTTGTGAAACTGTAACCACTTGTCAAATAGTGATCGAGCACGAATGCCGCACCGAACATAAGGCAGTCTATGTACAAAATCATAGGAATATTGTTTAACTTATATTATCAACGTTAACTAATGCAAGAGGCAAAATCACGCAGAAGTCGTTCTGTCAGTTACACCTGTTGCAACGCTATTTGCGTGCTCGCATATACAATCGCAAAACTGCAATCTACCCGTGCATTCGTAGGATTGGTAACGTTTAACGCCATGCCTATAGGGCATCCCTCGTGCGAATAACATGGTAGGTGCACACTACTTTATTTACGATCGCGCTTTATTGAGTGTCCCATGACATCAGAATGACTATCGCTTCTACGATGAAATTTCATCTCTTTCCTGCTTGTCTTATCCCCACGGCAACTGCAGAAATTATTCCACAGGCGGGCTTGACAAAGTATACATGCGATATGTACGTGAAATGATCGTTACATTATGTCGGAAGTTGAGTTTAATAGAGCATGAAATAAAATGAAAGAGTTCGAGAGGAAAAAATGTGTATATCTTCTTACGCAATAACTCCATAATTGTAAAAAAAATTATTATTATAAAATTTTTGCCAAATTATTTTAATCAAATTAAATAAATAACAAATAAAATATTTTTATTAGGTAATAGACTAATTTTATTATAAATAAAAAACTAAGCTTTTCCACAAAATAAAAGATAGTAATAATATAGTTTAGCTATTTAATTGACACACATCAGCAAAACTGAAATTATAGTACATTTAATATTGAAATATTAGGTCTACCGGAAAGTTCTGTCCGTTTTTGGAATAAAACAAAATACAAATTTTTATTACCGTCAATAAACTTTATTAAATAATGTAATTGCCATTATTCGGAGAAGTATTGTCAGCAACTGGATAATTTAAATACAGCAGTCCAAGAAAAGAGGCCGCCGATGTTCAATAGGAAGAACATCATACCGCATCATGATAATGCCAGGCCACATGCTGCTTTGGATACTCGTCAAAAAATTGCAGAACTAGGCTGGAAAATTCTGTCGCATCCACCATATTCCCCGGACTTAGCACCCTCCGACTATCACTTGTTTTTGTCCTTACAAAATTTTTTGAGGGGCAAAAAATTCAAAAATGAAGAAGATATCAAACAAGCACTGGTTCAATTTTTCGCATCAAAAGATAAAACATTTTTCGAAAAAGGGATATACAAATTGCCCTCACGCTGGCAAGAAATCATTAATAATAATGGCAATTACATTATTTAATAAAGTTTATTGACGGTAATAAAAATTTGTATTTTGTTTTATTCCAAAAACGGACAGAACTTTCCGGTAGACCTAATATAATATCGGTAAATATGATATATTGTTGGGAACAGAAAAGGTCGCGGGAAAATCAATACGAATTTTACCACATTGTCAATTCGTTATGCTTTAATTATTCCGCGACGCGCAATCGCTATCGGACAAAAAAAAACATTCGGACGGGAAACGTGATAATTTATAGCGAGCGTAAACGCAAAACGTAACGAGACTTTTATTATTGAAACCTAGGGTTACACAATTCTCCATCCCACTCGTTGCCGGTGAAAAAACTCCACCGCGTCTCTGACTTTAAGCCGACGGAAGGACGCGCTTTAATTGGACTCGTTGAAAGCGACACGGGACAATACCTCATTGCTATCCATTATTCTTTGTCGGATTATTGTTCGTTGCCTATCTTCAAGCTCGCGGCTCGAAACATGCGCGTCAATAGCATTGCTCTGCAATTGGCGCAAACGCATAATCACGTTTCGCCTCGAGAGAAAGGAAAAAGAAGTATTACGTAATTAATTAATCATTATACAATCTTGGTTGCTGTTACCAACAAGTACTATTTCAATATAGATTTAATGTAATAATAGATTCCATAGAGTTGGTACATAAATTATTTGATTTATTAAATATTTTATGTGTTCTATTTTCAATTATTCCGGATTGTTCCCCTTCGAGATGAATCAGCTTTCATGATGCAGAGTCACGAAGAGGTCGCGATCGTAATTTCGGTCGAGACAAGATCGTGAGAATCCCTTAGGTTAAATCTAATCCGAGCAGGAGGAAGATTAATGGAGGTGACGTTACTTGTAGTTCGCGTTTGCCCGTTTGTTCCTTCGAAAACTAAATGTCGACCTCAAGATTGAAACAAGAATAAGGCGGAAGAGAATCTTGGAAACATTGATGATGACTCATCTTTATTGCTCATATTAATACCGAGATCCTTAACTATACGATGATTAATCTCGCGATTAATCGTATCACTTTTTTACGAGCAAATGTCAAACAAGACGAATGTATATTTCGAAAAATATTAATGACTAATTTTATCAAAAAAATAGAAATAAAAAATTAAAATAAAATTGGACAAAATAATTTGATTGTGTCATAAATTATAAAAATTATATCGATTGTTAATAAAATTTATTCTATCGTAATAAACACGGTCGATGAAAAACATTTTGTAGAGTGTCAAACGCATAATGAAGTATCTTCGATGATAAGAAATATAACGACGTGAAATCTTACAAAGGTACGAGACCGAATTTATCAGAAAATTTGTATTTTGTTTTATTCCAAAAACGGACAGAACTTTCCGGTAGACCTGATATATTATAACTCCAATTTATATAATATATTTGATAATAAATTATATATCTCCTGATAATTATTGAACAAAATTTTTTACCCATTTTAATAAAACTAGGAACATTTTATACATCTTAAGTACTTACAAATCATCATTACGTAAATTATTGAAATGATTTTAATTTAATATAATAATAAAATAATAATATAACTATATTATATTATCTCTTGGATTTTCTCTTTGAAATATTTATAATTTTAATTTTAAATATTTATAATAATAAGATATCTTAGCATTATAATTTGCAATATAATTTTTATCATAATTGCGTTTGCATTTATATGCACATATACAATGAATTTACAAGTGGTCGGTGAGCCAAATGAATGGGCCATTGTGATGTCGAGTTTTAATAGCTCTCTAAGCGCTGGTATGATGTAATGTCGAAGAATAGGATCTCTTGAGTAATAATTCTCGCAATTTCGTAATTATTCCTGAAGCCTATTGTATTCCGGTGCACAGGTCTAACTGAAGCCTAACCGAGTTAAACGGCAAATATAAGCGTGCACGCACCCGCGCTCGGGGCAGAAATTACAGAGTGAAACGCGCACTTTACAACGAGGGTTTACCATGAAGAGCCCTTCGCGATTTTACATGCAAACTGCGTAATATGAGCTGGAATTAATTTAAAATTATGAATCCGTGTATATCTTCCGTTTGTATCCAATTCCATTATTATTTCGTGAATAAACTTAATATATATATTTAGAACAAATAATAAAATAGATTAAATTCTTTCTTTAACAAGAAAAGTTACCGGTATAAGATAAGGAAACGTTTATATTTCATTAAAACTTAGATAAAAGATAAATATTGATTATCTTGTACGAGCTAACAATAAGTAAGAAAACAATATTGTTATCTTAATATGGTCGATTAAAAATTAGATAAACGTTAAATTATCAATATATGCGTTTTGCTTATAACATTATTCAAATAAGTTCCTGAAATGGCGATAATTAAGTAATAAAGTATATAAATTTATTGTGCAAAAAATTAATATTGCAATTGTTCGTATATTAATACGATATTAGTCATATCAGTTATTTAATAATCTTTCTAATTCATCTTTCATTTCTAATTCTTGCAACAAGTTATTACGATACTTGTTAGCACAGCACTTCCGATATCGTATTTATTGCGACCGTTATTACCAAAATGTCTCGATCGTAAATTAGATATCTGAAAAATAATACTTTTTACTTCTTATCGCGATATTGCCAGCACTAATACATCGGCCAATGTTAACGGCTGATATTTCCTCACGGTCCTGTACACGAGATGAAACCTCGCTCGAAACGCTACTCGCATCCGGTAAATTTCCCGGTGAAATTTACCGTGCAACGTGTACCGGAAAATGTCGCGGGCTGCTGGCGCGTTTTGTGGCAAAAATATTTGCCATACGGCTTTTTCAATGTTTCTATGTCGCGACGCGTGTGTCGGTGTGTGATATCGGCGCGCACGCAACGAGTGACGCACATGCGTTACGTGCACATATGCATCGCGCACATGCAGATGCATATATATCCTATTCCATGACGATGGAGAGCGTTCTCTTACTCTGCCGGGTTTATCTCTATTGTTTTTCAGACGAATAAACGCAAACGTTCTCATTTATTGCCGTTGCCATGTCAAGATAGTAAAAGTCTCTTACAAACTACTATGTTTTTCAATTTTGTAAGTACCACAGATCCGTTTATTTGTCGAAATTTGTCGATTTAATTTGACCTGTAAATATTACAACGTTATATTATCCTAATTTAATTATCTTATGATAAAATAATCTAAAAATAATTTACATATCGTAAATAAATGTGAGAACTTTTAGAAATATGTTAAATCAGATGTAATCAAATATTTGAAACCATAAAATCTGAAAACATCAAAGTCGTTGAATAAATATCACAATCGTATGCAATACGTGCACACAATACGCGCATTGTATGTAATACAATAATTATATTAATAATTATATTTTTGGCCAGTCACGCTTTATATGCTTCTGAAAATAGGATGTCCTAATTTTATCGCTCAGATCCATGTTATTGAGAATTGTAATTAATTTATAATTACAATTTAGGTCAGCTAATATCGATGAACGTTCATCAGGCAAAATACTTTTTTGCAAACAAAACCTTTATATATGCAAGTATATTTGCAACTTGATCGCACGACTCTATATATTTTCGTCTATATCTTGTTTCCATATCAAACTTTTATAAAGATATTACATAAGTAACTTTCATTAAAAACTCTCTTCTCATCGTGAAATAATAAACTGTCTACGCAGAATTTATCTTCCACAAAATTTATCTGCTTATTGAAAATTCGACGATCTCGCTAATTAGAGATGCTTTGTTAAGCTTTAATATTTATTAGCATGCGATGTACAAATACATGTTTCATCGAAACAACGGCATTTTCACGTGAAAAACGTGAGCGGATAAAATGAGATAATTATATTTTGTGATATTAATCGAAAACTCTTTAAATAAGCAATATTATGGAATTACAGAAATTTTGCGTTCCAGAATTCATAATAGCATACATTTTAACAAGCTCGTGAGAAATACCTTGCTATAACAGACAATCACGGATGAATTTTTTTGCTTCGTATGTTCACACAACGTCGAGGTAATTTACATTCTGTATTTCAGAATCACGAGATTATCAGCTATCGTAAAATTCTATCCAAACTCACATTTATACGGTATAATATGATAAATTTACATAATCCAACAAATGGAAGCTTGATACAAGGGAAGCTACAATTAGTAAATTTCAGAAAAAAAACTGCTTTCTCAATTAACATCATTTATTTGAGAAAAATTCGGAAAAAGTAATCTGCATATTCTTTTCATTCCATAAATATAATATAACAGTAAATAGCACTTGCAGCTTTTTATAATGCAATTGGCTCAGATTTTTTAGGAAAAATAATTCTTCTTTTAGAAATTATAGAACCTACAGCTTTTTTGTCTCATCGCAAGTATACAAATTGTAAAAGCTACGCGAATCTTCCATTAGCAAGTAGCATCCGAAAAAAAAGGGCTCACGGAAGGTCGCGTTCGCTATTCCGCAGCAAACTTAGTATTGCGTTCCAGAGACGATTTGCCACGCCAGCCAGAAAATTGGAGAAGTTTCCGCGCATTCCGTTGGGATTTCCGCAAGGATTTTAGGACGCGCGTGTGCCGATTTCCGAAATATTCATATATCGGCGCCGACTGCTGCGAAATTTATACGCGACACATCGGCCGAATATAATATCCCATGAATTTCTCGTATGCACTCGCGCATATCAGAACGCGCACGATCACGCGTGGCTAGATATACATACACGTGCGCGAGAAGCGCGATAGGAATGTTCGATCCAAGCTCAATTATGTAAGAAAAGTAAATAGGATTTTTATGAAACATTCTTCAAGTTATTGATTCCGGTATTTTCCCATTTTTTCCCATTTTAATCTGCGATCTGTGTACATATAGTTGTGCTCTTTAAATCCCAAAAATCTTTCTCTTTTAAAAGAAACTATATACCACTAATTGATATCACTACAAATAAGAATGTGAAAATTGTGTGGATATTTAGATTTTACATAAAGTGTAAAGTGTCTTATAAATTATTAAGATTTCTATAAAATCTTTTTTTGTATATAGAATTGATAAGAAGAATCAGACTTCATATAAAAATCATGCGGCTTTTCATTGAAAAAAAGTGTTGTATTTTACAGGTGCATCGATGCAGTAAAAAAAATGGGATCAATGAAAAATAGAACATCAAATCATATCAAATTTTCCCGTTTTATCTTTTTGCTTAAGAAATAATTATAAAATCTTCCTCACAAATCTGTGCACATTATTGATAAAAAACATAATGTTTATTTATGTTACGCTTTTTAAAAATATAAACTTATGAAATTATGGACTTGTGTATGTGATATGACTTACAATATTCTGCTCTACTCGCTTATTCTTTTTTTCTTTTATTTTTAAAAAGATATGTGTGTATCCCTTTAAATAAATTGTCTCTTCTAAAATTCGTTGTTCTTTACGTACCGTAATGCAAACGCAGCGGCGCCTCATCTGTCACATTGAAAGAGCAGATAATGAGCCGACAGACCGAAACAACAGTGTCGGACACTATTCGAAACATCGGCTAATTTGGGACAGCGAATCAAGTGCGCGTTGAATCTGCGGTAACAAGACAAACGAGCGTACGCTGGCGTGGTTCCGATCATCGAGTGAATGTCAGGCTAGAGACATGCCTATTGCCGAAACTCAATCCAGACGAGCTGCGAGATGAAGCGATTCAGTTTCCCATGTAACGCGCCATTTACTTCTAAACAGACAAATTAAACGTGTCCATTGCGTCGCGTCGGTCAAACGCAAATCCATTCATTGATAAATTATAATGTGACATGCAAAAGGCTTCTCTCAAAATAGATTACATGCTGCTTAATTTTAGAGATATATTTCTTTACCAATTTAATTTTCCTAAAATTATGTAAAAATATTTGAAATTCAATAAAATGTCAAGATACAACATAATAGCTTTCGAATAAAAATATTGTTAATTAAATACAAATTATTTTTTAGTTTCTTATCATACCTATTCTATTATTATCAGAAGATACAAATTATACTTTCAATCCAAATTAATTTCTCTGTCGCGCAATTATTTCGTTGATGTCGATTCCGTCAAGAATACTCGACATTTGAACCGAATGATTCTCTGTGGCTCGACTAGAGCTTTGAGAAGTACCCTTGAATGTAAACCACTGGAACAACGGCCATAAACCGGCGGCATGACACACCACGAGCCGATAATGTACCGGCGTGTGGTGTTCACGTTGCCTATTAATTCGCTGTTAATGACGCTCAAATACGAGAAGCTAAGTGGAATACGCGATCGAGTCGCGTTCCGCGAGTCTTCCAATAAATATTGCTTTTACGAGATTGAATGTTTTAGTTCTGAAGTTCCCGTAATAAGCAGAAAGCGAGAGAAACGGGATGCACCAAAGGTCGCATATTCGAAATTACAGAATAATCAGAGATGAAAATTGGCGATGCAGACACAAGACAAAGGAAAATAGAATATTTTACGGTAATTGTAATTGCTGAGGATTATTATAATTTTAATTGCTATTTGAGAGAGATATCGGTATTGTGTGGATTTTGGGAGATAGCGCTAAGAATATAATTCGCGAAAAAATATACATCTACTTTATTATAAATAAAATATGTAATTAAAAATAGTTAATTTTGCTAAATTTTAAGATGTTAATAATTATATATTTTTTTTTTTTTTTTTTTTGCTAGAGAGAAATATTTTAAATTTATTATACAACTTTTTTACATTTTAGTAAAATAGGAACTTTGTTAATATTTCTCAATCTGGCATGTAATGTTTTTCTTCGGGTTGTTTAAAAAGTAAAATATTCACAAATGGATTAAGGTATCTTAGATTTTTCGTCTAAAACAATTCGTCCCCATTTTACACAACTCTAAAAGCAAAACCAAAAATGGAGAAACGGTTAAAGAGTACAAAACGCGCATCTCGTCCAAATCTTCGAAGTTTATCCGGTCTAGAAAACACCCTCGTAAGATAACGGAATAAATAAAATGGGGAGAAAAGTGGTCTCGGGACCGGGAGCTGGACCGCGCGACGGTCGAGGACCAATAAATTTCTTGCGATTGGAAACCGTTCTTTCGAGGGGACATTAATTAAATGGTGCGCCGATGTTATCGCAGCGCGGCGGGTTCACACGTGCGAAGAAAAGCCATGATTAATGGATCATGCTCGTGTGAAAGAAGAATTTTCTTTCTAGCCCAACACTGCACTAAAGATTTTGTGAATAGGCGTCACTTTTTTCCCACTGTTTCTTGAGTTGCAACAGTTACCGAGGTTTCTCTCTTAACTCGAAGAATTAAAAGTAGAGAGAAAAGCTTATGAGCAAAATATAATGGTAACAATAATTAGCAGAAGATATTTCAAAAAATATTTATGGATCGAAAATTGTTGACAAGTTTCTTTCGCTATATTACACGTGTATTGTATCTATGATGTGTGTCACCTATCAATGAATCACCCTCTATATGAACTCTTTGACGTCGTCTTATATGCACGTTGAAGTCGATCCATTTTCCACAAAAAAAATCAGAATATTTCTCAAATTATATAAAATTAAAAATAAAGAAAATTTGTGAAAAGCGCTGCTTTAAATGTATATATATATATGTGGACGTATGTGTGTGCATGCGCGTGCAAATAGAGAGTAAAATCATTTTTTTAAAATAAATTTTGACCGATAAACTTTAACGGATTTGTAAAATCTAATAAGAAAAAATAAAAAATATTTAATGTTGATAGTTAAATTAAAAAATACCAGAATATAGAAAAACAGTTCATACGAGGTCTACGATGTTCTATTAATTCTCTACTTATTTACATATATATGCATATTTAATATAAAACAATAAAGAATAACACATATGACAAAACATCTATAATTTTACAACTTAAACATAAAATATTGAAATTTAAACAATGTCAGAATGCAAGATTTTCTTGGACAACATTTAAAGAGGAGCAACTTAACGTCCACGATTTGGAAAATTAGTAGCGTGACTGCGCTCAAACGGGTCACATGAATAAATCATAGGATATTTATACCTCCTATTAACACGGTCCTATTTAGTCCATGTTACGATTAATCGTGCGGAAAGTTGCGTAATAGCGCTACTGCTTTTACCCCGTTGCCGTCTCATTAATATTAATTCTTTAGACATTAATTCTCAATAATAGAAAGAAAGGTCGTGAATTTCAAAGCGTATATTAATTATAGTTTAGAGTTTTTTTCCATTAATACATATATTAATTTTTTAAATTTGCTATTATCGCTTTATAATCACTTTATTGAAAAAGCATAGTGCAAGTGAGTTTAATATGCCCTTCGTTATTTCTCTTTTATTCAAAATTTTGAATAAAAAATTTGTCAGAGAGTCTTATAAATATTAAAAGTAAAATCTCTCTCTCTCTCTCTCTCTATCGTCCTTTTAACGAGCGGTCAACATGAGAGTATAACATGCATGGAACTTTATAATCGCATTCTCCCTAGTCGAATGCTAAAACATCCGGTTCTTGTTACGACATACGTTTTGCCCGATTATGTAACTACGCTGGAAATTTATAGTCACTAAAACACGCCTCGCTGCTAGCAAACGCCTTTCGTTATACCGCGAAACCCTTTAATTAAACGAGCAGCATTCATGCGGCCTTCCGCAACGTATTATTGTACAATCGTATGAAGTTCTTCAATTGTATAGTTGTACAATCGTATAAAGTTCTCATTCATTCGTAAAATCATTAACTTATCAATTAATATGATTATGTTGCCATTAAAATTACAATCGTTCTGTAGAAAAAAAAAAGTAGAAGAAAATTAATTACATTACGTATAGTATTAAATTACTAGAATGATATCAATGAAGAGAAAAAGAAAAAATGAGAAAGTGCTGTATGTTTTTTCTGACGAAAATTTCAACAATTTTACATACAACATTTATAGAACATATGAATAGAAGGGTCAATTACGTGACATTTCTCCTAACGCGACCCTTCGCACGAGAACACAGTGTTAGGGACCATATTGTTTATTACTGACATCATTAACCTTTGGTGCTTAATGTAATGCGATGAAGTAGTTCATACACCAACGCACGCATACCAGCTGACAAACGGACCCGAGCACGTTAGGCAGCAGGTGTTGTTAAGCGGGAATACTACCTAACTTGATCAGTAATTGCACTGCATAATGTAACCGTTCATATATTATTATATATCACTGATCACAAGTTACAAATTATTACAATAAAAAAAATAAAAAATTTAAGTAGAAAGGTTTAAGTGGAAAAATTTGATGACTAGAGTCCTTCTATTTTTTGATATATTATACTTTCTTTTAACAATAATACTAAATATTAAGATATGAAAGACAAACATGTTTCTCACGAGTTCTTTCATTTTTATAATTTTCGCGGAACATTCTATTTTCGCTTTGCTGTGGTTCTTTTAAGACAAAGTGAATTATTTCTACTGATAAAAATAAGCAGTCCAAATATTTGAATCTCTTGGATGCATACGTAAATCACAATTAAGTGCAGGTAAAGTGTTTTATTCATATCATATAATCAATCTTCTTGCCTCCTGATTATGTCACCATCGGAAATATTTTTAATATTTTATAGACCTGAGCCGTTGAATTCAAAGAAATTTATTTCTGGAAATTAAAACTGAAAATTAAACAAATAGAGGATTTTCAATTCGATACAGTTCTTCAGGTAACGGTCTTGAAATTGTGTTTAAAATTGTATATTGCCTTCAACACTCGCGTCTTGCTTGTGTTTACTATCTCTGTCCTTCTTACATGTCATATTTAAATATACGTACATTTATGTTACAGTTTTCAAACTACATATATTTTTGCGATAGTGTCTCGACCGACGTGTTGACATTTGATTAATCGCGTAAAACACTGAATATTATAATTTTTTATACCATGGAGTTTAGTGATTGCTTGTATTGTGGTAAATTGACCGATCACGGTAAATTTACCACAAATTTTGGTTTTTAATGTACAGGTCCATGCAAGAAATTTCAGCATTTCAATTGCATACACAAAAATCATAGCGAACCTCAACCAATTTATATTACCACTACTTCTGACGTTGGATTCTGCTGCTCTTCATGCATCGATAATTTTTCAAGTACTTCAGATTCATGTAATATTTTGAATGAAACAAAATCTTTGGATGATAAGAATTCACAGGATATTACTTCACCTGTTGGAAATATAGAAAACTCTACTAATAACGAGAATTTACAAAAAATGAGTACTTCATCTATTTCAGACATAGAAACGGACAAGGCTTTACAAGAAACTGACTCTATACTAAAGGAGCATTCTGAATTATCTTCTGATACGCTTTTAATTATAAACAATACATTTTGTCAGTTATTGAAATATTTACAAATTCAAACAACTTATTTCAAAACAATAAAAGTTCTTAAGCCTGAAATAAAGAAGAATTCAATCGATATTGAAAAAGAATACTTAGAATTAAAGAAGATTTTATCTTCTCTTAGTGAATCATGTAACGAAGCGATCGATCGGGCTCAAACACTGAAAATTGAAATTTCACAATTAGAACAAACTCAAGAATAAATATATATATACTCAATGAATTTATATATACAATAGTCTACGCAGAATAAAAAAGGCAATAAAGTTAAGGACTTGTCATCTCAGATATTACCGAACAACTTAACAATTTTCCTATTGTAATTACAAGCAGCATTTTACAGTCATTTTACAAAAGCTAATATTGTAATGATATTTAAATATATGATTTGTCACTTTTATGACAGAAAGCTTGTCAAAATTTATCTCAGGAAACATCAGGCTTCGAAGCATTATCATCGCTTTCTTTGCATTCTCGTTGCAGTAAAAATTTATCGGTAAAAAATATGACGTTGTCTTCATATGTTTCTTTTCACCCATTAAAATACGTTATCATGAGGATGTATTATATCATAATTATGCAGTTCCAAATTATATATAGAGGATTGTATTATATCATAATTGTGCAGTTCCAAATTCTAATAATACACGTAATGCTAATAGATTAAATTTTCGTAAAAAAACAAACAAAGTTTACAATTATAAAATATACAATAGAATCGCTCAGAAGTATATAAACTTCTTTTAGGAATATCATACATACACTGAATGTTATAATTAAGATAAGTTAAAAATAAGTATAATTAGATAAGTAAGCAATGTTGTAATTAAGATTAAGTTTCAGATTTTCTGTATACATTTTTTTGTAGACATGTCATATTATTATTATATATTTTTTTTATTTTACTTCTAAGTATTACTGCGTCAAAATCTCATTCAATACAGGAAGCGCGAAAAGATGTAGCTATAGAAAACAGACCTGCCGCGAATTCGTGATAGCAACAGTATCGTTCACGAAGATGTACCGCGAGTATTCGATTTTTTTCCAGAATCGCGCCGACCGAACTATTTCTGTCACCGATCAAAATTGAAATTCCACTCAGGTACACTTCTGAAAGATATAATAGCTTTTCATTTATAATTTAGAAGATGATAAGTTTTGGAAAATCAAATTTCATGGATGCGATGAAATATTGTATATAATCAACTATTAATATTTGCATCAAATGTTAAATAAATTTTTTGTGTTAAGACTTGAGTCAAGTGAAAATTTTAATGTTAAAAATTAAAAACTTATGAATATAATACCTATGTCTATGCCAAAAATCAACTTTAAATTGATAAGACAACCAATCAGATGAAAGAATATTTCGCTACCGTCTGTATATTCATCGAACTTGCCGTCTTCGAACACAAAGATGTAAAAACAATTGAAAGAGCTCTCAAAGGATTAATTACAGCTTTTGTCGGAAGATTCGACGGAAGATATCGAAAAGTTATCGGTCAATATCGGCACGCTAGGAAAATAGCCCGAGAAAATAGCTCGGTCCATCTTTTATTCATGTCGCATCGACTGGAACCTCGGGCACTCTTTCTGTCTTTCTGTCCAAATTGCATCCGAATGTAACGCGTCCGCAACGAACGTGTCATTTTACGCGATAACACGTGCGTGTTACGGTATGCGTGACATGCGAACGGTCCAAGCCATTCACAATGGTCCGTCACGTATGCGACGAGAATGTATCGTAGGATCGTAAGGCACACTCGTTCCTTATTTATACCAAAGTTGGTCGTAAATCCGTGTATCATAAACAGAAGAAAATATATTAAAAATGTGATAATAAGAGTGAGAAAAGTCAGAAAATTTTAAAAAATAACCATCAAAGTAACTATTTATTATTCGTTACTAAAAAAAATATATTGGAATTACTTCTTCCGTTAAAAACAAATTTTATAACGCCGTTATCATTATAGCTATCGAAAAAAAAGTAACTGTTATGGTAACGTCTTTACAAAAAATAACGCGTTACTTCCCAGCCCTATATGCACGATTTCTGACACATATATGTTTCAAGGATAGTATATAATTTATAACATCGACAACAATACACATTTTTAAACATATAATTTAATTAACATATATGTATAAAACGTGGAAATTGGAAACAATGAGTATGTGAAGCCAATAAACAATATGAACGGAAAAAGAGAAGATAACGAGCTATTCGTCGGCCATTACATTCCGACTCGAAATATAATTTTGCAGCCTGTCCGTTTGTTTTCATACGTGTTTGTACCACGCATTTATTGTTTTCTTTTTCTATCTACACGTATAACGGATATCTTTACAAAGTATGTTCAGCGCATTGCTAATTTGAGTTACAGTTAAAGGCAATTTTTTTTAATTACGTGCATACATATGCGCGTGTAAACATAACGCGGAATATACGTACATAAGTAAAACAAATTTTATTTTCGGGTATCAGTATAATAATTTCTCTCTTAATTTAAATTATAATTATATATTGTAACATAAATTATATTTTAATATAAGATAAAGATTTTATTGTATTAATACTTGAATATTTTGAGATATACTTTTTGTTTTAATTTTAAAGACAAATCTTTATTAAAAATCGTGCTTTGATGTTTTCAGATAAAAGATTTACAAATACTTTATATTCCCATCTCAATCACAATGTTATACATTGTTAATAATCTATATTCTATCTATATTATATTCTAACTTGGTCCTATAAATATTCAGTTATTCTTAACGAATTTCATTTAAAGCACAATAAATCAATAACAGAATAAAAAGCGCTAAGTTCGCATTTTAAAAACCAATTAAAAGCTCAATCGTAGATAAAATTAGCGATAAAAGAAAAATGAGGAAAAAGGAAAAAAGGAGATAAGGAGAATCTACGAGATGGAAGGGGTGGATCGAGACGGTAAATTGTAATAACATTCAAGTCATCGCATATCTGTATGATTTTTAATGAAAGAAAGAAGAGAAAGTTAGAATTTTCTCCAAATTTTATGTAATTTTGCTTCTACGCGACGCGACTTTTTACATATCGACGACAATGGACGCACCGTCGCGTCATGGCCCCCACTCATTATCCGCGAATTATTTATTCTATGCTCGTCAATATTAAATCTACCTCTATGATTGAAACATCCTGCTGGTAATTAGCTTCAACATGTATGCCGCTCATAATCCTCGCGAATCCGCTTAATTTTATCAGGATTGGCAGATTGAACCGACTGGAAATCGCGCATCTCCCAAAAGCAGCATCACTAATTTCTCGCATTTTATAAATACGCGTATAAATATATGTATACCTAGAATTTTTCAAAAATTTGTTCGAGATTATAATGTCATTTTGCAGAATAAATATATTAAATACAAAAATCGGGAATTCATATATAATATAAAAAGTAATATTATAGAAAAGCTTGCTCACGCACGAGATGCTGATTGAAAACAAAAATAAGAAATTTTTAAAAGAATATACATTAATATATTAAACATATATTTTATTAAAGATGTATATATATTTTTGTTCTTTACGTTAGCAAGTTTACAAGCTTGTTTCAAATTCTTCAATACAAGGTAAACAGTCAAAATCAGTCAAAACTTTGGCCATTACTTCTTGGATTTTTATATCATGAAATACAGATATTAAACGTAAAATTATTCATCACCATGCAAAGTCATTCGCATAATAATGAATGTGCATTCTCTACGTTGATATAAGATGTTTAAAAAGAATAGACAAAGATGAAGATTGCAAGAAGCAAGATAAACGTTGAAATATCGATATTGAAACATATTTTCGTCTTTTGCGAAATTAAACCACAGATCTTATTTCGTGGCTTGCTTTTAGATAAACGACATAGTGTGTCGTAACATTTAAAAGATATGACTGAATTTAAGTCAAATATGTTTTATGCTGTAATTAGATAGAACAATCTAATTTTATATAAGAAAGAGAAACGAAGCCGGATCTATGTATATTTATTTATAAAAAGAATTTTCTTCCCATCGTAGAATCCAATTTTAAAAATTTACAACTGACTTCTTTTCAGTGACAATGAATATAAAAAGTCTGTAATACAAAGACGGTCACATATATACAAAGAAGAGTATTCTCTTATATAAACTATAATACGATACCTTGCACTGTAAGAAAAGTATCTAACGATTCAGATATTGAACGAAATATCTATAGTAAATATACATTCAAAGAGGAGAAACTTCTCGCTCGATCGACCGACGATTGAGAATATCTTGAGATTCCGTGAAGATCTATTTCTATCTTGGTGACATCTTCCATAAATAACCGCCGATGTCTATCTTTGAAGTCAGTCGAGCGAAACCTACGCAATATATATTTCTAGCAAAATATCGCGCCGGATATTTTAGAAGATCTGTCAAACAGGTACTTCTGTTTCCATTGCCTGCGAGGCTGAAAATTTAATCGAGTGCCAGCAAAGTAATACATACGGATTTAGGTCGTTTCTCTCCACCATATGCGGTTGCTTTGCCGGGCTGCAGATAAATAATGCAAAATGATTTTTAGAACGGCTCTAGAATTTTATTTTGAATGTAATTTACAACTTACAGTAACTGTAAAACAGAATTATATAACATTCACAGTGGAGAATACAAAGTACTGTGTTTTAAAAATATGATAATCGACTGATTTAATAAAATCTAGGGCACCTGTATACACTGCAAGTGTGCATAATATAATATACTTGAATAAATAACAGAGAAAATGCATACATAGAAGAAAATATACCAGACAAAATACACACCTAGCATATATGTAAAATAGACGATAGTTGCGAGAGATTTATAATTTACTTTCGTCTTTAATCTTGTTACTTGTTATAATATTTTTTCATGCAGTAAAGTAAACTTATTGTAGAGCATAAATTATATAAATAACTTGCTTACATATTAATACTTATAATTCGCAACTATACTATTCATCAGAACAAATTATGAAATAAAATTCATATTTCAGGTGACTTGGATCAGGCGGAAAGATAGACAACTACTTACAGTAGGTCGAGACACTCACTCTATAGACAAGCGTTTCCTTGTCTTAAACAATCCTGATTGGAGTCTCTTAATTAAGAACGTCAACCAGGAAGATGCAGGCCTTTATGAGTGTCAGGTAATGCTCACTACTATTTGCGTTATATTTATTGTAATGTTTACAGAAAAACTAGCCATTTTCGAATATCGATATTGTACTAATTAAAAGAGTTATAGTATTGCCTTGTAATATGTATACCTCTGCGTCAAAATATGACATTTTTTAAAAGAGATTAGACATGCTTGATACACAATCATATTTCTTTTTAAATTAATTATATATATGATTAAATTTCTTTAAATTTAATTATAAATTTAACATAAACCTAAACTTTAAATCATAAAAGCTATTAAACGTAATTATTGCAATAGTATACTTTAATAATATGTTAAATTTTTTCATGTTAATAATTAAATTTAAGCGTTTCAAATATAGCTAGGAAAAAATAGGTATCTATTTCCATAAAGATATGTAATTTTAAATATCAACCTGATTTATTTCGATCAGTATTGCGCTGCCGACTCTTTTATATTGTATTATTTTTTTTCTTTTCGTTCGTGACTTTTAGAGAAAAATTTTCATCCATGAAAAAATAACAAGTTAACAGGACAATCGCTCAACATATCGACCTAGTTTATATTACGCTAACTTTTTTACTGGCTGCGTGCATCAAATAGTTTACGTTTATCCGGCTCAACTAGTAGTGACGATCAATCGCGGTCAGACAGTAGTAACATATCCCATATGTATGACTAATACTAACAGCATTTTTACGATGCCTGTTAAAAATTTTTCTCGACAATAACTTATGACTATAATATAATACAATTATATGTAATATCGCTAGATATTTATTCTTAATCATACAATAGTTTACAATATATAGTATTATTATTTTTCATGCTTACCGTCATATGTTAATGAACATATAAAAAAAAATAAAACACTCTCCTCCCATAGCAATCAATAATAATTATATTAAATATATAAATAAAAATCTAAAATATA
>NW_021849211.1:1257288-1271450 GCF_003651465.1 Formica exsecta
AAAAATCTAAAATATAATCTTAGATAAATACAAATAAAGATAATAAAAATATTTAACAAATTAAATAACATTATAGAAAAAAAATCAATTACATAGTAAACGATAAATGAAATTAAGAATTATCATGGTTATATGCAAAGTTATGATAAAATAAAAAAATAAAACTTGAAACTGACTATTCGGTTTTTTTAATTTTAATTATCAAATTTATTTAAATATTTAATGTCTTTAAAAGGCAATATACTTTATAAATTATAATTTATATATTTTCTTATGTTCTAATATAATAGATACAAACGGTACCAGTGCAGCAACGATTTGTACGTCTAAACATCACGGAAGCGTACTCTGTGATACCAGGTGGTCCGGATCTCCATGTGAAACAGGGCTCCAGCCTGCGTTTGGAATGCCAGCTGATGGCAGCCGCGGAATCGCCCAACTACGTATTCTGGTATCGTGGAATACGTATGATAAACTATGATAACGAACCTGGTGTTAGATTCGAGATGAAGAGAAACGGTTCAGTACTCATTGTGGAGAAGGTGAAGCTTTCGCACGGCGCCAATTACACATGCTCGCCGAATAATGCCAGGTCGACTCATATCATGATACACGTCATCGAGGGTAAGCAATTGTTGAGCGTGGATACAGCATCACAAATCTATTCTCTCATTCCGGATATTCAAACAATTTCGTCCGATCAGTTGGATCGGATCAGTTGGACTATCCGGTGTATACATGACAGTAATAATGTATAATGCATTCAATATTATACTTACACATAAACACACACATACACATACACATAGCTTTTATTATTGTCTAATTATTTTAATTTAATATTATTAACAATGGACATGAAAAAATATGAAAGAAACATTAAATATGTTTTTAGATTTTTAAACAATTATATCAGCGTATATATATTAGGTCTATCGGAAAGTTCTGTCCGTTTTTGGAATAAAACAAAATACAAATTTTTATTACCGTCAATAAACTTTATTAAATAATGTAATTGCCATTATTCGGAGAAATTTCTTGCCAGCGTGAGGGCAATTTGCATATCCCATTTTCGAAAAATGTTTTATCTTTTGATACGAAAAATTGAACCAGTGCTTGTTTGATATCTTCTTCATTTTTGAATTTCTCGCCCCTCAAAAAATTTTGTAAGGACAAAAACAAATGATAGTCGGAGGGTGCTAAGTCCGGGGAATATGGTGGATGCGACAGAATTCCCCAGCCTAGTTCTGCAATTTTTTGACGAGTCCCCAAAGCAGCATGTGGCCTGACATTATCATGATGCAGTATGATGTTCCTCCTATTGAACATCGCCGGCCTCTTTTCTTGGACTGCTGTATTTAAATTATCCAGTTGCTGACAATACTTCTCCGAATAATGGCAATTACATTATTTAATAAAGTTTATTGACGGTAATAAAAATTTGAATTTTGTTTTATTCCAAAAACGGACAGAACTTTCCGGTAGACCTGATATAATCTAATATATATTATAATCAAAATTAAAATTATGTAAAGATATGTACACATTTAATTTATGTTTATATGATTCAGTGTGACACATACATCAACAATGCTCTATCATATTTCTTTACGCCCCATCGATTTCATTGCATTCTCTTTCCATCGGCCCAATCTTTCAAAAAACTTTCTCGTTGATCATCGAGATTGCCGAGCACTAGCTCCCTTTCTCTCCTCGAACCATTAAGGAGACGTTTATTTATGCTCCACATATATGCGCGAAATCTGGATTCGGGCAAAAACAGACATTGTGTCGGAGTATAGGGCGAGTCTTATGGGCCGTAAAATTCGCAAACCGTCCTCAATCTCGAAGAATGGCTGTATATGAGGCCGGTCGCCCATTTTTTCTAGTCAACAGGGAGAGTTAACCTACTTTGATTATTCAATCCCGGTCGGGATCAACGGGCGACCATTCAAAGTTTTCCATGTATTAAAAGGGAAATGTACATTTACGTAAAAATACAGTGTACAATTTTATGTACACTCAGTATACAATAATCAATAACGTAATTGACGAATAAAGAATTGTGTCTTAAATTTTTATTTATTTGAAAATTAAATATATGCCCTAAATATAATTTTAATTTTATATTATCTGCAATTATATAAACATACATTTTGTGATTGTTAATTTAATATGTTTTTAAAAATCTTTACCGATCAATGTTTATATGACATTTTCCTTTATCGCTTTCGTTTACGCTGCTAAAATTTAGCCGGATATATCTAAAACATTCTGCATATCGAATCGCTTTTCTCTCCCATATATTTGAGTTTCATCTCATTAGCAATCTTATCTGTTTTCACAGAGGAAGAGAAACCAGCGGCCATGCACGGAGATGATCAACGAAATTTTACCGCAACTACATGGAGCAACACCATATTGATTCTTACGGCTCTCCTAATTATTCCAGATGTAAGACGGTACTTCCAGACTTTCATCTGCCATGCCACGTGATTAGCATAAACCGCTATTTTCGCGAAACAGAAGTCGAATGCAAATGAGCTCGCGTGAAACAAGCTTGCACACCTATAATTTTTTTCGACGATTCGAAATATTATATTTGCGTATCAAAAGATATTTTTAACCTGACCTACAACATATCTTGCTTCTCGTACGTTAAAGTTATTTGACTCTGACGATGAAATTCAACCGTCGCGAAGAAAAATGTGACAGATTCCGCTCGGGATCAAAGAAAAATCTATTTGCAAATAAACTTAAAGCGAGAGATTCAACTGCAGACCTTTTTCCAAGAGTCTCTGTATCCCGGGTGGTGAAATCCAAGGAGGACTGCAAAGTTTCACGTAACCATGTAACTTTCGTTTAAAGAAACGTCTTATCCAAGTGACACTACTTGATAGAAACTCCGCTTGAACTCGTAACGAGTGAATAATATCCGCGGAATGAGATTTGGTCGTCTTTCGACGTGGACAAATTTACTCGCAAACTTCGAGAACCAAGTTGCAGTCCTGTGTCGTTGGACATCATAAACTCTCGCACATTGAAACAGATGATTTTTTCATAAAAACTTATCGTTTCTATTTATATCAAAGTAAAATCTTCAGAAACTAAATTTATTCGCGAAGAATAGGCGCGTAAATTCCATTTATATTTTTATGAATATAGTAATAATAAAATAATTTTTAACCTAGTATCTAGCAATGTATATTCTTTTATAAAAAAGTTCTTAAATTTAAAATACAAAATTTAAAATCTTCTCAAAGATTTTCACGCTTTGTAGAGTATTACATCCGCGAAATATACATCTTGGCGAATGAATTTAGCGCTGAAATCTTGTCGCGAAGCAGGCAACACTTCATCATCAGAATCAGGTATTATTTACTCCTTATAACTTTCCAAGTTTCTAACAAGTAGTTTGATGCAAATGGGACATTGAGTTCTGTAAACAAAAGTTGTGCTTGGTTCCGTTGATTCTACGTGGCTGTTACTAATATTGATAATATAATTAATTTAGGATTTAGGATTGTCCTGTTATCATAAATACATAAATAATATAAACTGACGAAAATTGCTTGATCTCAGATTTTAAGTGTTTTTAAAACAATAAATATTTTTAAAATATTTATTAATTATAATTAATATTTTAATTATACAGTTATGCTCAAAAATTACAATTAAAATCGCGTCCATGAATATACTGCCAGTTGATAACTCAAATTAATTACCCATAGAGAAAAAACTCTTATCTTAAAGCAACTTTAAGTAATATTCTAAACTATAAAAAAGGCAATAATTCGAGTTTATAGTAACAACAATTTACCTGCCACGTACAATATTTCTGACAAAAATACATAACAATTAAAAAAATTGTTATTATTATTTTACTATAATATAAGAAAAACTCTTTCTCTAATCTGATAATAATGAAATTGTGAGTTTATAAAAATTAAAATACTATTATGTGTTTAAACAAAAATTAATAATGTTGAAATATATGTGAATAGTTATAATAATACACACGTACATAATATATGTATTAACTTTTTGTAATTAGTATTTTAGAAACATATTGTTGTGCGAATAAGATTTAAAATAAATCTTTATATATTGTATATTATATATTGAATATTATATATTGATTTCGTATAATCCCGAGAACAAATGGTATAATACAATTAGATGTAAATATACATCTGACCATATTATATCACTTTTTCTCGGTATCTTACAATTATAAGAATAACACATACATTACATGTATTATTAAAAACTTATTAATAAATTATTTAGATTAATAATTGTGTAAGAAAGATGTTATGTAACTATAATTAAACTTTAATATAACCATAAGAGAGACTAATTCCTATATTGATACTATGTGTAATAATTACGTGTGTATATGTCCGCTATATATTTCAGAAAGATATTTTCAATGACATTTTACTGACTTTGTATATATTAAATTAAGACGTATATTTATTTAATTAAGATGCATAACTTAATAAAATATGTCTTATCTCAAATTAGAAAAATTTATAAAATACTATTATACTTTTAATACTTAAGATTTCTCGGTTGTGCGAATAACAAATAAAGCATTGTAAATGTAGGTAAGGCTTAATTATTAATAAAATTAATTAAAATCATAAATAATTAATAGAGATTGATATAAAATCGAATGCTGATGGCACTGCGAGAATAAGCAAAATTATTTTACAAATTAATTAATTCATAATCACACACACACATTATTACAAAAAATATCCAGATATTTTAATTAAAATAGCAAACACATTTCCCTAAAGTATGATTTTTTTATGTTGACATTTGTATAAAGATTTTTAAAATTTTATAAATTAATTATGTTATTTTGTCGCAATTGAATAAAAATGTATAAAAATTAATAATATTATAGTAATTTAAAAAATCCATTAAGAAAATATGTTGTCAATATTTCGAAAAAGGGGTAAGTAAAAAATCAAATAACTAATAAACACAATAATCAAAATTAGCTATTTAAGAAATATAATTTGCATAAAAAAGAGAAAAAAAAGGAGAAAAAAGAACTTCATTTTCTCTGTTCGTTAAAGCTATTTAAACAATGGCATAGTCATTTCCGAGAGAATGGCAATCACTTAAACAATCTAACGCTCAGACAAAGTAATTCAACTAAAATGCCTCGAATGTAATTTATCGGTAAATTCCGACGAGCGTCTACAAGTAAAAGCAAATTCAGAACTGTGATGATTGAAAGGAAAACTCCAAGCGGTTTTCTCATTTGTCAAATCGTAGTTGATCGCATGAATCCGAACATTACAACGAAATTACCTCAGCAAACGGGAAACATTAGATTGTTTTAAGAAATGATTATGCTTTATTTACATACATTTTCTGCGTTTGCAAAAAAATGACCAAAAAAATGTTTTATAGGTATTAAAGAATTATTACTCAATAATAAATTAAGTGATACCTTCTATTCAACTGTAACTGTTTGCATATCTATTAAAATTTTTAATTGTTAGATATTATATTATAATTCATCGTCGTGATGTATTTTAGATGCATCTGTATTTCATGTTTAAAACGACCAATAAATTTTAATTACTCGTTAACTTATATATTATAACGCACGCAATTACATCGCTAAAGACTCGTTGGATACAGATTTATTCAATTTGTGCCATTGTGTTTTCCAGTTAATTTCGCTAATTAAGGATATATCATGCGTTAACGTAATTACAGTCACATGACAATTACATTTTAACTTAAGCTGCTTTCGCGGTTTCATCAACGCGAGAGGTGCTAAATATGTCAAACTATCATGACTGTTTTAATATCGTGATATAATATCGCTTTATCTCTATGGAGTCCGCTTGACGAGCTTATGAGATGAACCATCGCATGTGATAGTGGTCCAAACCGAGACATCTCGCCAAGCGGAATAATAATCCTTTTCGATTGATGTACAATGAAGCCATATTCACAGGATTGAACACGCTGTATCGCAGTACACAAGGTGTTTAATAATTATCGATCAACAACGCAAGATGTGATTCATATACAACGTTAATAGATCACACTTGATTGGAGATACGAGAGTTCATGCGCGTTTACGTTATAATTTCAATATTTGCAAATTTGCAATTTGGTCCTCTTCGGTTCTGCTGAAGGCTAATTACTAACAATCGAATTGTGATCGTATAACATTGAAGCAATTACCAATTGGTTTTTTTTCTCGCCAGATTAATTCGCTCAATTACACCAAATCCAATATAAAGCTATCCATAATATTTATATTTGATAGCACCTAATATGTAATAGATAAGAGATAGAGGATTAAGAATCAAATTTATGTATTCAATACGAGGTATTATATCAATCTAATCAATCTTTTAAATCTATTCACAATTCTTTTCGTAGCAAATATAAATTAGCAGTTGGTAATTAATGCTGGTATTATAATCTGCATAAGTACATGTCAAAAGAACGACACGTAAAATTGCCTTATTTTTTGTGTAATTAGTTGGCGAAGAGCGAACATAATTTTCAACGACTCGACCAAAAAACTATTGTTGCAGAAAATACTAATCGTCGACTCAGTCATCCGATAAGTCTCGGTCGTGCTATACTCAAATCGTCGAGAGATTTCAGAAAATTAAATTCCCGTTTAAACGCGTCCCCAGAGCGAGTGACTCGAGAATAGTTTGATCTCGTTGTGTGCTAGTAGTTTTCTCTCTTGTACTATATATATACGCGACTATTTTCTTATTTAAATTAATGACTTTAATTACCGTAGCGTCCAATCGCAAGATAACATTATCATACATAAAAGACCTGCAATTGATCTTTATCTCTATCTTTCTTTATCTTTCTCTATCTTTTCTTTTCTCTATTATTGTAGTCAATGCGAACATACACATAATATGAATCAATGTATTAATCGACAAAAAAAAGATCATATTGTTTTACGCGAGAACCCCCCTTCTCCCGCCCCCATACACACATACAAAACACACAATAAAAAGTCATTGGAATATGGCCGCATTATATGACTATAAAAGTATGCAGATTATTTCCTAAGAATTTTTGATATTACTTTATAACGAAATTTTTATGCTATAGATTTTATATACATAGATATATTAGTAATATAAATAATATCTCTGAAAAATACATTGAAAATATAAAGTAATTAACAAATGACAAATATATATGTACTGCAAAAAAGTATTATCTTTTTAAAGATATTTTCCTTCCTTTAATACGTTATTTGCGAAATGTGTTTTATTATTTATATGAAAAGAGCTCATCTATGTGTGTATAAAGATACATATAAATAATATTAAATAATATTAAAGCACTATCATATTAAAAGAGAAATTAAGGGACGAAGATATACCAAGTTTATTGGAATGGAATCTCTCTCCCTGTTCTCTTATACAGAAAATATTTATCTTTTAAATTTCTACCAACAAAAACACTTATATATGTATATATACTTTGGTACATTGCAAATAGGGATAATGGATAAAAACGCTTTTTATATTCAGCGCCCCATTTTCCAAGTTGTAAAACACACGAAGCAGGTCTCTCTATCCTTTTCAATTACGCGACGATAATCCCGACTGATCTTTCTGACCATTTTTCTCCAGATTTAAAGGCACGGTAATCAGAGAGTTTCTTTCCATCTATTTACTTAGCCCTAAATATCAAGCTAAAAATAAACAGTATTTTCAACAAAAATAATAAATAATATTTTAATCAAAATAAATTTATACAATTTATAAATAATACTATAGCTTCAAAATCGTCTTGCTATTTTAATTTTTTAATTTCAACTTTGTACATAAAAAAATCTTAAAGTCCTTTCACGTCATAACTAACACTATTAGCTGTACGACAGACATCCCAATAAATGTGGATAGCCACAACTCGGCGGTATAGTGCAAACCACCATTGTCCGATGGTAATAGAATCTCGAGTAATTAAATAAATGTCACTCACTTTCGTTTCAAGATCTCTTTCTCTCTCTTTCAGAGCTCCTCTTCGATCAAGATTCCATCTATCGTGGTGAATTCGCCTATTGATGGAAAATTCTTTCATCATTGAGAGAAACTCGTTGAGATAAAATCACAATCAAATACATTGATCTGATAATTGTTAAAGAAGAAAGAAAGGGAGATTCACAAAAAAAAAAAAAATTATATATCTCATGAAGGAAGATAAAAATCTCTTATATATTTTAAATTTGACTACTTGTTTCAATTTATTAATTAACATTTTGACAAAAATAAAGTTAAATTGTGGAATCTCATACACACGATATGTTTGCATTGACATTACATTCTCAATTTGCGTAAGATTCTTATGTAATCTAAGTATCAGGATTTATTTAGTTTTACAGATTATTAATTTTTGAAAATTTAGACATTACTTTTTTAGTTTCAAAGACACTTATTATCAGATCTTTAGGTAATTCAATTAATTTCTTCATAATTAAATTCTACTACATATTTTATTTCCAAAATTAGCTTCAGCAATGGAGTCTATTTACTTTTTACTGTATTAAAAACAGAATATTTTAAACTTTCATAAAATATCGACTATATATTTTTCGCGTAAAAAATGCAACAGACACCGAAATACGCGCAATACAATTTAAGATAATGATAACCCTTGTAAACAAAGCGAAATACCTCGTCAACGAAAATGGATGTAAAAGATCCTTTTTTATTTTTTACTTTTTACGCGGAAGGTACTAAATTGTTGGGCTCTATTAGCGCGATACATGTGCGTGCGAGTTTAATTGAAACAGGCTCTAGTACAATGGTGTCTGCGCCGCTTGACTTAATTGAAAAGCTATGTGAGAAGTAGTTCATGCAGTCGAGAGTAATAAACGAATAGGTAGGCGCGCAAATGTTCGAGTTCTCGCTCTCGATATGAATACACTTATGGTAAAAACTGCTTTGCGTGTGCCCATAAAACAACCTATCGTCGACAAGTTTAATCCCCCTTCTAGCTCGTTCATTCTAACTGTCCTTTTGCACAAGCATGCTTGTAACACGAAATACAATGCACTTGAAAAAGAAAAATGTAGTTTTCATTTTACGAAAAAAATCTTGTATTTTTATCAAACATCATCCGCCAATTAAATATGTGGAAATATAAAAGAAAAAAAATATGTCTAAAAAAAAAATAAAACTAATTATAATAAAAACTGAATAGAGAATATAAGCAATGTTGTAATTATAAACAATATAATTATATGTATTTAAAATTTTATATATATACAGCAAGCAATTATATATTTTTTCTTAGACAGCGAGCGTTTCTACTGTATGTCTAACAATAAGCCACAGTACTTTTAAATATTAATCAGAATTCAACCAACGAAAGAAGATATTTCTAATAAAATAATTGGCAATGTTATATTTAAATTAAATTAAATAACATGTTTTTTTATGTGATTTGATATCTCGTAGAGTATCGAGTTACATAAAAAACGCTTCAATTTTAATTAAAAGATATAAATCATAATTCTCCGAAAAAATGTTCACGTCAGCATAGATTGTATTACTTACAAAGAAACGCAAATTATCCTAAAAAATCGGAATAGCTCGAGCGGGGAGCATGAAAGATAATATGTCATTGGCGGAAACGAACGTCTGCGGGTGCGGAAGAGTTAGTAATGGGCAAGGGTTTTGCGGTAGTAAAGAGCGACGAAAGGGGTGCAGGAAGAGGAAACTTGTTAACGCTCGAATCGAAAACCACAGCCGGTGTAACACGGTTACGATATTAACAAGCGTTTCAGCTAATTATCGCGAAGTTAGTGAGTAAAATGCGGCCGCATTGGGGACGGCTCCGCGATACGCTTCAATCGATAGTCGCCAATCTCGGAAATGGATTTCATCCGGTTGTTCGAGATAGTTATATCCGATAGATATCGACACTCGTGCATCTCTTTCTCTCTCTCTCTCTCTCTCTTTTTCCATGTCTGTGTAGTCTCTCCTCTCTCCTTCCTGTCTCTCTTTCTCTCTCGCTTTTGCCAACTTTTTTATTCTTTTCTATTTGTCCGAAGCCGACGAGCACAAGCTATCTCTCGCCTCTCTGAATTCGCCGCTTGGCTGATTATTGGTTTTACATTATGTCGATAATATCTGACTGGCATCGCTACACTCACCTTCCTCTCCCGGATCTTTCTTCACAGTGTGTTTTTATTCAAACTTTTTCCTCGGAGTATTTTAATGAGAAAAATTTCCTCCCGGAAATATGTGTGTCTCTCTCTCTCTCTCTCTCTCTCTCTCTCTGTCTCTCTCTCTCTGTCTCTCTCTCTGTTTCTCTCTGTCTTTCTCTCGTAGATCATACAATATATAAATTAACGAAATGATTGATCACTTTGTCTAGCGTTTTTTAGATAACATCTTTTGTAGCTTTTCAAATTTCATTATTTACTTCATTAAAAAAATCATCTTACATAATCTAAAATTTATTTTCTGCAGAATAATTTTATTTTCGATATCTATTGAAAGTTTCAACATCAATCTTACTGTCATGAAAAATCAATTTATCTAGTAAGAAATATTTTACATATAAATACATTTAGGAGGAAAGAAATGTCAAAAAAGAAAATATATACATGTAATCTTTGTCTCTCAGATACATATAAAATTTATCAAATTCAGCGGAAACCAAAACGACAATTTGTCTTCATCTCCACCTCTCTGTCTACCCTCACGCCTTCCTTATCCTTAAATCTTGAATGTGTCCAATTTGAATTTTTCGTCAAAATCAGGCTTTTATCATGATCAAAATTTGTGAAAGACTTATCTCAAAGATTTACGGTCATGCCAATCTTTCGGCGACATAACGAGCATAAAACACGACCGTGCTCATTAGTTTTGATGCGCCGCCCGGTACCTGCCAGCTACATCGTCCTTCGTCCTTCATTTCCCCAGCGCCGTTCGTCGTTCCTCTTCGTTCTGCTCTGTCTCCATCAGCGACGACACGCCGAAGTGCTTTATTTCCCGTGGGCCGTCCAGAGTGAATGGAAGCTCAGCCGAGCCCGACAGGAAAGGCAACACAACACGCAGCCATTGTTTCTACAGTAGATACGTACACATGTGCGGGCACAAAGTGACGGAGAGCATGCGATTCAGGATATCGATTTCGAGCATCGTGTCAATAAAATGCCGAGGGAAATAATTAGTTACGTGATTCAGATTTATTCGAAAAATTTTCTAATCGATTTTTGATTGTTCATAGCTTGATCGCGGAAAATATCTTCTTTAATAAAAAAATTTTATAAAACATTTATTACATACACACACACGCACACACACATACATATATTAATATATGTATATTACATAAAAAAGTGATTTTTTAAATAACGTTATTTGTACTAGAATGAAGGCATAAAACAGTTCAAATTGGATTAATTGTACATTTAACATTCAATTGCAAAGTTAATAACATAGCGACACTGAATAAATAATTATAAACATAAAAATTACGTTTAGTTGTAAGTCACAAAGAGAAAGAAAATTCTATCAAAAAGAATTCCGTTTACCTATTATAAGAAAAAGGCTAAATATTTTAATTAATAATGAGTATTAATATTAATTACTATATATGTATGTGTGTGTATATCCTCTCACAAATAAAATCAATTTATTTGTGAGAAGATCAATTTATTTTATTCATTCATTAATATTGTTAGAAAAAATTTGAGTAATTAGTAATTATTCTTGCTGAAAGATCTGGAAACCGTATTTAGATTTTCTGCGGAATTTCTATCAGATCACGTTTTCTATGAAATACGGAATTTCACGCTCGCTTGGGAAAGCGGATGAAAATAAAACGCGCAATCGATGAGGAAAGAAACCAATGACCCTATAACGTACCGCTCATAGCTAGCCGTATCTGAAAAACTACTGTGTACCACTCGTATTAAAACTACGCGTTAGTATACGCGCGAATAAAAAAATTTGAAAGAATATATTTAAAATATAAAATTAGACAAAATAATTTGAAATATTTTCTAATGATGAATAAAATTCACAAATATAATCAGAAAATAGTTAAAAATAGTAATAATTTCTCATTGGTAATTTTATACAATTATTATGAGAAGAATAATGATTCGTAATTAGACATTTGACACTTGTCTAAATTTTTGTTTTAATGAAATATGTGCCATTGAGAGCTTTTTATCTCTGATCCTAATTTATAATACTAGAACACTATAAGCGCGCGCTAATTAATAATTAAGTAACATTTAAATAATATGTAACTACATATATATATCGCGATGATAGATCTCGAATCACATATTTTGTAAAATTTATTCGTTTAATCTAATAAGAATTAAAGTAATAAAAAACCAAATTATAAATTATCGTTTTGTTGCGATCTTTACAGACAATAATTATTTTTTTAACAACACATAGAGTCAAATATATTTTGTCCGCGATGCTATATTATTTGATTTTTCAATCTAGATATAATTTGGATTAAGAATGTGCTAAACCGTTGAATTGCAAAATCGGATAATTAATGTAATGATAAATTCCGTGATACATTAATCGTTTAATAAATAATTGATTTATAATTTAAAATACTTATATAATTTAATATTTTGCATATCTATTTTATAGTACGTAAAATATTTCGACAGCGAGTTAGGATAATATCTAACTAGTATTTGGTCTTGGCAGCGTAAACATTAGCGCGCTATTGTTACGACTTTGTTATTATTAATACGGAGACGCTTGAATAGAACTGTAGTGGGGCGAGCCGCTCCATCAAATTCGTTTCCTAAACGCGATCGCGACAAGTATCAGAAAATAATTTGATAAGATTAATATCTACTTATCTTTTACATACATTACCACGATAAGAAATAATTATTTCTTCAAAAATAAAATTTAAAATTAAATATATTTTCGACGCTTTATCGTTTGACTTTTAACAGCATCTAAATATGATTCGGATTAAGATCGAGCAATTAAACAATCGATTCGCAAAATCGAGTAATTAACACAAGACTTCGCGATACATCAATCGTTTAATAAATATAATTAATCATAATTCAAAATATATTTTAAACACTTTAATATTCCGCGTATATATATAATATAATAGTACATAAAATATTTCGGCAACGACTTTTCAATAACATCGTATTCAGCCTTGGCGGCGTAAACATTGGCGCGCTATTGTTTACGTATCATGGTTTTGTTATTACCCATACAGCGACACTTGAATAAGAACTATAGTGGGGCGAGACGCTCTATCAACACCAAATTCCTTTCTTATGTGTTATCATTCACACGACGACATCCGCGCAGTGAAGTAGCTCGTCGGTGCCGTCATCGTGTGATTAATCGCGTAATTCGATTTTTTATTCATATGATTTAAACAAGAGAGAATTAAAGAAACAGATTTTTATATGAAAGCTATAATCTTGTAAAAGTTTCTAATTTTAGATTATAGCTTTTATATGGAATTATTAGTTATTAGTAGTGTTTTTTCAAAATTTATAAAATTATTTTATTAATCTGTTTATTATTATATGCATCAAATATAAAATTCAATGCGTACAATAAATTTTTTTAAATATTAATTATTTTGGGCGCCGTTACAATTTGGATCTTCTATTTGTTGATGTTTAATATAAAAGTTATTGAATAAGAATGTGAAGACTCAATGTTAAGCCAACGATTAAATATGCTTTTCGTTCACGAAATTTGATAACTGCCTTCGGCATTGCAGAATCACGAGTAAATTATTCCAAATTTTATGACTTGTTTTTTTATTTGATTGATTTGATTTTTATTTGATTGAATTTTGTGTCGGAATTAAATATTCGTCAAAGAAATTAATAAACTACATCGCGAAAACACCGCGTTCTTTCCACGTTCTTGGACGCGATCGCTGTCTTAGCTAAGGGGCCTTATCGCTGTCCCTCTCGTCAGATGAACGTTAGTAATGTTTCGTACCGGCGAGGAGTCGAAACAATCTTCATTGTGGAGAATTATTTCTTGTCGGTTCTTGTAAGATCCATCCGCGACGTCTAGTTCGGTGCCCTGTTGAAAATTGGGGATGTTCGTTGCAGGATTGGAATTAAATCCAGGTTTTCCTGGCGATTTCTGAAAGCAATG